>NC_134356.1:632248590-632481090 GCF_048569485.1 Anomaloglossus baeobatrachus | reverse complement strand
GCACTCCCACACCATCACACCTCCTCCTCCATGCTTCACGGTGGGAACCAGGCATGCAGAGTCCATACGTTCACCTTTTCTGCGTTGCACAAAGACACGGTGGTTGGAGCCAAAGATCTCAAATTTGGACTCATCAGACTAAAGCTCAGATTTCCACTGGTCTAATGTCCATTCCTTGTGTTCTATAGCCCAAACAAGTCTCTTCTGCTTGTTGCCTGTCCTTAGCAGTGGTTTCCTAGAAGCTATTTTACCATGAAGGCCTGCTGCACAAAGTCTCCTCTAACAGTTGTTCTAGAGATGTGTTTGCTGCTAGAACTCTGTACGGCATTGACCTGGTCTCTAATCTGAGCTGCTGTTAACCGGCGATTTCTGAGGCTGGTGACTCGGATAAACTTATCCTTCACAGCAGAGATGACTCTTGGTCTTCCTTTCCTGGGGCGGTCCTCATGTGAGCCAGTTTCTTTGTAGCGTTTGATGGTTTTTGCCACTGCACTTGGGGACACTTTCAAAGTTTTCCCAATTTTTTGGACTGACTGACCTTCATTTCTTAAAGTAATGATTGCCACTCGTTTTTCGTTGCTTACCTGCTTTTTTCTTGCCATAATACAAATTCTAACAGTCTGTTCAGTAGGACTATCAGCTGTGTATCCACCAGACTTCTGCACAACACAACTGATGGTCCCAACCCCATTTATAAGGCAAGAAATGCCACTTATTAAACCTGACAGGGCACACCTGTGAAGTAAAGACCATTTTCGGTGACTACCTCTTGAAGCTCATCAAGAGAATGCCAAGAGTGTGCAAAGCAGTAATCAAAGCAAAAGGTGGCTACTTTGAAGAACCTAAAATATAAGACACGTGTTCAGTTGTTTCACACTTTTTTGTTAAGTATTTCATTCCACATGTGTTAATTCATAGTTTTGATGCCTTCAATGTGAATCTACAATTTTCAGAGTCATGAAAATAAAGAAAACTCTTTGAATAAGAAGGTGTGTCCAAACTTTTGGTCTGTACTGTATAAATATTATTTACGCTGATTGTCATCAATTACCCATCAGTATGTACAGATGTGAAGTGTATTGGCATTGCAAGGGGTGTGGAGGATATTGTTGACTAAAGGCGTCAGGTGCTCTGGAATATCAAAGAATCAGCAATTTTACGGCACACCTACAGTGAAATAAATATTTGATCCCTTGCTGACTTTGTAAGTTTGCCCACTGACAAAGACATGAACAGTCTATAATTTTAAGGGTAGGTTAATTTTAACAGTGAGAGATAGAATATCCAAAATAAAATCCAGAAAATCACATTGTATAAATTATATAAATTTAATTGCATTTTGCAGAGAGAAATAAGTATTTGATCCCTCTTGCCTTAATACTTGGTGGCCAAACCCTTGTTGGCAGCACAGCAGTGAGACTTTTTTTGTAGTTGATGATGAGGTTTGCGCACACGTCTGGAGGAATTTTGCTCCTCTCCTCTTTGCTGATCATCTCTAAATCATTAAGATTTTGTGGCTGTCACTTGGCATCTAGGAGCTTCAGCTCCTCTATAAGATTTCTATGGGATTAAGGTCTGGAGACTGGCTAGGCCACTCCATGACCTTAATGTGCTTCTTTTTTGAGCCACTCCTTTGTTGCCTTGGCTGTATGTTTTGTGTCATTGTCATGTTGGAAGACCCAGCCATGACCCATTTTTAGTTTCCTGGCAGAGGGAAGGAGGTTGTCACTCAGGATTTTATGGTACATGGCTCCATCCATTGTCCCATTGATGCGGTGAAGTAGTCCTGTGTCCATAGCAGAGAAACATCCCCAAAACATGTTTCTACCTCCATGCTTGACAGTGGGTATGGTGTTTTTTGGGTCATAGGCATTATTTCTCTTTCTCCAAGCACGGCGGGTTCATTTAAGGCCAAAGAGCTCAATTTTTGTCTAATATGACCACAGCACCTTCTCCCAATCACTCTCAGAATCATCCAGGTGCTTTTTGGCTTGCTTCAGATGGGCCGGCTGTACATGGGCCTTTTTGAGCAGTGAGACTTTGCGGGCACTGCAGGATTTTAAGCAATTTGGCTTAATGTGGTATCAATGGTTTCCTTACTGACAGTGGTCCCAGCTGCCTTGAGATCATTAACAAGTCCCCCCCCCCGTGTAGTTTTAGGCTGATCTCTCACCTTCCTCATGATCCTGGATACCCCACGAGGTGAGATTTTGTATGGAGACCCAGATCGATGTCGATTGACACTCATTATGTATTTCTTCCATTTTCTTACTATTGCATCAACAGTTGTCTCCTTCTCACCCAGCGTCTTACTTATGGTTTTGTAGCTGATTCCAGCCTTGTGCAGGTCTGTGATCTTGTCCCTGACATCCTTAGAAAGCTCTTTGGTCTTGCCCATGTTATAGAGGTTAGAGTCTGACTGTTAAAATTAACCTACCCTTAAAATTATAGATTGTTCATGTCTTTGACAGTGGGCAAACTTACAAAATCAGCAAGGGATCAAATACTTATTTCCTTCACTGTATTTTAAAAACATTGGCACAACTTACAAAAAGGTGGTCAAATTCAGATGTCCATGAAACGGGATCCAAGTTTGGCCCGTGATATGCGGACTGGGTCAGCCGTTGCGTTTGGGTCAGTAGACTAGCAGCCGGTCTGATTGCGTTTCACGGTTGTCTGAATTAGGCTTACCCATGACAGGTAGCCTGCACTTAAGTAACCACTTACACATTTATTTCATTGTTGACGTTTCATCTATTTTATGTTTTTTGGGGGATTTTTTTTTTTTTCCTAAAGGAAAATGGGATTGTCCGTGGCACCAATGTGACCTGTGCGGAGCTTCTTCTTCATCCTTCTGCGACTTCTGTCCGTCGTCTTTCTGCAGAGCTCATGAGAAAGGCGCCTTGACGGCCTCAGCCCAAGACGGGAGACTGTACTGCTCGGAGCACGACCCTCAGCACTTGCCGTTCTACGGAGACGAGAAAAAGTTTAAATGTAAAACAGAGAGTGAGGACTCCTCGTTTCCTTCCGGGTATTAAAGGAGACAATGCACTTAATACAGAAAACTATTCCTGACAGTACCACGTACTCCGGCCCTCCTCTGCCTCGTCTTCAGCGTTTAGGGGGGGCGCTCGTTACGCACACAGCAAAGTGTTTTAATGCTAGGATTGGATTGTACTCGTCTTTTTAGTGTCATTTATGTTGTTCCTGGAAACTTCTTTTTACATTTTTTTTAACTAGTGAAACCAGTCCTTTCCTTTCCTCCACTTTTTGTGGTAAGCAAAGTTGTATTTATTCTATTTATTTAATTTTTTTTTATTATTATTATTACTATTGATTTTTTTTTTGTTTTGGGGGATCATGATATAAATGCAGCTCCGTGCAACCAATTTCAAAGAAGTATTGATGAAATGGCAAGTTTGCGGCTTCTGACGTGTTAACGGACAGGTGGAAATTCAGCATTATTCCTGGATACTTTCCGGAGTATTTTCTTCAGTAGGTTTTGATAGGATTCAACGGCAGCTGTTCTCTTTCAAAGGATGTTAACTCCTCCCGTGCCGATTTTAGGGGGGGAGGGAATTTTCGAGAAGAAACTTACAAAAGGCTGATCCCGCAGCATATTGGGTGAGGCGTAAGGTGCAACAAATCGTTTGTCCTACTCTTCTGAGGCACCTCAAGGGGAACAGATAACGTCTACCACATGCCATCAGTGTACATGTAAACATCATACCTCCTGGATATCGAAGGAACATAAAAAAAGACAATGGTGTCATCTCTTATGTCTAATATGTGGTGGATTGAAACAAACTTTTTGCCTGTCTTGTGAATCAGCCAACCTCTATCCTTACTAACCAATATTTCATTCCTGCCAGAGTTGAAGGTTCCCATCAGGATGCAATATGTCAACCACTGATACCCCTTAATAAAGGAATTTCAACTTCTTCCTGCCACGCTACTCTAGACACATGCTGAATATGCCTGCACTTGTTTTGTAAGTTCTGTATAATGGGAAGAACATGAGAAATGTAAGATGTAGCCCATCTTCTATGTTACTCCAATAGTTGTCCACTGCGAATAGTAAAAAAGAAGAATTGATACCCGCCAATCCCCTACCACTCTCGTTACAAATGCTTCACAGGTCCTGCGCTCATCTCCACTTCCTGGTTCCTCTTGGCGCACAGGAAATGACTGATCAGCCAGTCATTCACTGTGATTGACATTTCCAGAAAGTAAAATTTAGCTGAGGATCTGGGTATTGTTGGAACGGGAGTGTTAGGGGATTAATGAGATATTTATTTCTTATTTTTGTTTCTTTTGTCCTTCTAAACCTTTGTGGGAAAAATGGAAGTGGACAAACCCTTTAAGGCTCCTTCACCAGATCCATGACTATATTTGTGTTACCATACTTTATGTACAGTGTAAATTGACAAAAGGCATTGAAGGGCTTGTCGATTAGTTGGACAACCACATCTTAAATACTGTATTTCCCAGTGTACACCGCATGGGCGATGTACCTGGAACTGTTAGAACAGCAATCCATTATCCACTGCCGATTGACTGCAACACTCATCTGGCATAACAATGTCACCCGAGCGTGGGGACACCCGGCACTATGATTGCTGGAACGACATTGGTGTGGGAGGCAAGGTTTGTTTTTTTATATATATATATATATATATATATATATATATATATATATATATATATTTTACACTGGGAAGTACAGTATTTAGGAAGGGGTTGTCCGAGTAGTGGACAATTCCTTAAAGTCCTTTAATGGTAGGAGAGTTATCATAGCAAGTGCAATAATGGAACAATTTACCTTAAAAATCAATGTAGTTATTTCACCCATAATCCAAGGGTCTTGAAAAAGAGAACCGGAATTTGATTGGTACTTAATTTACCTTTAAATTTCAGATACATCTCCAGAACTGGGAACCCCTCCCCCTGTTTTCTTGTGTTTTTGCACAAGATACAATGTGTCTGTAGTAAAATAGAATAGTCCTTATACTGGTGAAGGGTTATCATCAATACAGTTATTTCTCCCATTATCCAAGGGTCTCACAAAAAAAGAGAACAGGAGTCTGATTGGCTACCACAGGCACTTAATTTACCTTTTAACTTTCAGATACATCTCCAGAACTGGGAACCCCTCCCCCTCTTTTATTGTGTTTTTGCACAAAATACAATATGCGTGCAGTTAAATATAATAGTCATTATACTGGTGAAGGGTTATCATCAATGCAGTTATTTCTCCAATTATCCAAGGGTCTCACAAAAAAAGAGAACATGAATCTGATTGGTTATCACAGGCACTTAATTTATCTTTTAACTTTCAGATACATCTCCAGAACTGGGAACCCCTCCCCCTCTTTTCTTGTGTTTTTGCACAAAATACAATATGTGTGCAGTAAGATATAATAGTCATTATACTGGTGAAGGGGTATCATTTAGGCAGGTTCTTTAATATTATAAAGATGTTTCTAGTTATATCATCACCACCAAAGTTAAGGAGCTGAATCTTTGCTTCATTTTAACACTAAGGGACCCTTGAGGTCTTCATGTTGCATTTTTTAAAATTTTTGGCACCTTAGGAGTATTCAGATCATTGGTATTATCTGTTGGGCATGTCCTAAATTTCCATCCCTGGGGTACCACCTGTTGTAAGAGTGCGTCCAGTGATCGTTGAGGCCCCACCAGTGCTGAGAACAAGATCCCTTGTCAAGGTACACCCCTTTCCCATTTGGTTGGGATCCTTGAGTTAGGGCTCCCCCCACATTTTTAACATTTATTATCCTCTGTAACTATCAGTAGTCGAATACTTCTCAAAGCTCAGTCTCCAGATATGTGATTTACATCCTGCTCCAGTCCTTGTAATATTCACGAGGCAGCCTATAGAAGTAATTTGCATCTGCCCAGCCTACAATGCACATGCATGCAAAAGTATGCACACCCTATGTACGGTGAAGGCACTTTTCTGTCGTCTGGGCTTTAGATATACATTCCAATAATGTGTGTAGTGATCACTTCTTCCTTGTCTGAATAGGTCCCAATCTTTACCATCTGTATTTGCCAGTAGGCCCTCAGAAGGAGATAGTTGTCTTGCAGAATTTACTTAAACCTGTAGAATGAAGCTTGTATTGTATCAGCCACCAAACCAGTATGGAAGGTGTTTTTAAAATTCAAGGTTTTTCCCTGTTTTTTGTTTTTTTTTTCTATTAGATTATAATGGTTCTCAAAGCTCGGTAGATAAGGGTATGTTTTCTGTTTGTTTTGTTTTTCTTTGAGACTGCACTATTTTTCTTGGGACTGCGCCTGATATCGTAGCTTGGCTTTTAATCACTTGCAAAATTTCAGCTGTCGTACCAAGACCACCTTTTGAACAAGGGTGAAGAAAAAATTAAATAAATAGCAGAACCCTTTTATTTTGTCACTCCCCCCGATCCTGGACAAGCCCTTTAAATTGAACTTGTCACCAGGTTTTTGGTATGTAGTCTGAGAGCACCATAATGTAAGAGCAGTGAGCTTGATTACAGTGATTTGTCATCAGTGTTTTACCTGCAGGAGATTATCATTACAGGACTAGTCGTCTTGTGCCTCCTGGTCCAACCACACCCCCAGCATTGATTGGCAGCTCTCTGTCACTATACAATGTACACAGAAAGCTGTGATGTGGGCGGGGTTATACACAACTTAACAACTAAGCTCTGCTCAATCTGCAGCCGAAAAAACTGACTCTATCATAATTGCTGCATCCAGTAAACTAAGTGACATAGTACTGGAATCAGAGTCCCTGTCCATACATCATGCTGCTATTAGATTACATCGCAAAAACCTGCCAACAGCTTCATTTTAAAGGGAACTTGTCACCAGATTTGGCGACTATAACCTGCGGCCACCACCACTGAGCGCTTATATACTGTATTCTAGAATACTGTATATAAGTGCTCAGACCGCGCTGTAGAATGTAAAAATTACTTTTATAATACTCACCTAGAGGGTGGTCCGGTCCGATGGGTGTTGCTGCTCTCCGGTCCGGTGCCGCCTCTCTCTGCTCCTGCGCCTGCTCTCTGCTGCGATTGCTGTCTTCCTTCAACCGAGCCCTATATGGATGACGTGTCCAACGTCATCCACACAAGCTGGTATTGCGGTCCTTCGCAGAAGTGCTTTGATCTACCTTGCGTAAGGCTATCATAGTACTATAATGTGCAGGCGCACGGAAACATCCAAGACCGCCCGCGCATGTGCACTACAATACTTTGATCTGTCCTGAGCAGGGTAGATCAAACTGCGCTTGCGCAGGACCTCATTGCAGGCTTGTGTGGATGACGCAGGACGCGTCAGAAGGAGGAAAGTAATCGCAGCAGAGAGGAGGCACCGGACCAAGAGTAGCAACACCCATCGGACCGGACCGCCCGCTAAGTGTTTTTTTATTTTCTACGGAGCGGCCTGGACTCTTATATACAGTATTCTACAATGCTGTATATAAGAGATCACTGGTGGTGGCCGCAGCTTATAGGGGCCAAATCTGGTTCCCTTTAACGTTTATCAGGGTACTTGTTACTGATATCATTTTATATTTCTTTTTCTTGGAGTGAACCACATATTGAAAGTTTTTCCCATGTTGTGCCAAACACGCCAGCCTGTTTAATTTGCTTTTTGTAATGAAGAAATGAAAAAAAAACAATAATTTTGCCGCTAAGCCTCAGTTGTGTGCCAATGAAGTTTTGTATTTGCAATTTGACTGTATAGTTTTTCTTTTTGATACACGGTTATGATTGTTTTGTGCTGTTTTATTTTTGTTTAGTTAATTTTTTTTTTTACTTGGCTTTATCCAAATTGGTATCCAGTTCGTGTGAGAACCAGTAGATGCTGCTAACTTAAAGCTACTGCCAATTTTAATTTCACTTTTCAGAAAAAAAAAAAAGACACAAACCTTAAACCGTGAACATTAAACTTCCATTCATCACACTACACTACGTAGACTCTTTGGTCTGGGCTTCACTGTTAAAGGTTATATATGTTGCGGTTATCACAAAAAGGTGTCTTAGGAAGTTGCAAGGAAAGCAATATTGCTCAATTTCAGCTGGTGACCTGGCTTTAGGGGTACTTTGCACGCTGCGACATCGCTAGCCGATGATAGCGATGCCGAGCGCGATAGCACCCGCCCCCGTCGCACATGCGATATCTTGTGATAGCTGCCGTAGCGAACATTATCGCTACGGCAGCTTCACACGCACTTACCTGCCCTGCGACGTCGCTCTGGCCGGCGACCCGTCTCCTTCCTAAGGGGGCGGGGCGTGCGGCGTCACCGCGACGTCACTAAGCGGCCGGCCAATAGGGGCGGAGATGAATGGGATGTAAACATCCCGCCCACCTTCTCCCTTCCGCATTGCCGGTGGACGGCGGGCGCAGGTAAGGAGATGTTTGTCGGTCCTGCGGCTTCACAAACAGCGATGTGTGGAGCTGCAGGAACGACAAACAACATCGTACCTGCGGACGCACCGACATTATGAAAATGAACGACGTGACACAGATCACCGATTTTTGACTGTTTCACACTCGTTTATCTTCTCTCCTAGGCTTTACACGTTGCGAAGTCGTTACCGGCGCCGGATGTGCGTCACTTTCGATTTGACCCCGACGATATCGCAGTAGCGATGTCGCAACGTGCAAAGTACCCCTTAATCTCTTGAGTGTCACCTATATGTTATAACCAGTTATTTCGGGTCGAGAAATCTGGGATCAGACCCTACAAATGAACAAGAAAATATGTCCACTATGATGTTGTGTATATTACCCAAAACAAGAACATGAGATCTCCTACTTAAAGGGGTGGTTCACTACTTATTTTTTCAAGCCACATCAATATAATGTTGAGAAACAAGGCTTCTCTTAAATACCTTGTATTGCCAATAGAGCCTTTGAGCAGCGGTATTGCCGTCCGCTCATCCCTTCTCGTGACCTCTCGGATCTGGTGATGTCATGTCAACTTCCAGTTGACCTGTCATCACTGTGACCGGCCCCAGTCTTCCTGAGTGACTGGGTTGTGGGCGGAGTTTCACGGCTTGTCACTGCCCAGCATCACTGCTGCTTGCGGCTTTCTGAAGGAGAGAGCAGGGAGTTGCTGGGCTGTGATAAGCAGTGAAATACCACCCACAACCCAGTCACTCAAGAAGACTGGGGCTGGCCTCGGGGATGTCAGGTCAACTGGAAGTTGACGTGACCTCACCGGATCCCAAAGGTCACGAAGTCCGGAGTTCACGAGAAGGGGATGAGCATACCGCAATAGTCACAGGCACATTGGGCAACACAAGATATTTGAGAGAAGCCTTGTTTCTCAAAATTATATCGATGTGGCTTGGAAAAATAAGTAGTGAACCACCCCTTTTCATTTACGATATGAATAAAAACTTAAAAATGAGGGCAGTATAGGACATAAATTCACCTTCAAATTGTCCCTCAAGTGAGGAAGGAAACAAACTCTAGCACCACCTATTGGAAGTACCAATCCTAAAAGTCAAATGTGGCTTTTTAAACAAGCCTTTTCATAATACTTAGGATTTATTTGCCAGATCAGAATCCCAATTTGCAGACACGGTGTTTCGGGCTGATTGCCCCTCGTCAGTGCAAAGTGTGGGTATCTGATCTGGCTTGTGAGAAGCTATGTGGCGATCATGGGAAAAACTATTCTCCTTATGGAGACCTGACAAACCAGTCTGGCTGTCAGTAAGGGAAATTATAGCTGCAATGCCCCTCTGGTAATTCCTCACTGGAATGACAATTTGAATAATTCCCAGAGGGGCATTGCAGCTATAAGTCCCCTTACTGACAGCCAGACTGGTTTGTCAGGTCTGCATAAGGAGAATAGTTTTTCCCGATAAATTCACCTTCAAACACCATTTTCCAATGTAATCTTGCAAAAAAGTTTTGAAATTCTTGTTTTGATCCTGCGTTACAGCTTGCATCAGAGTTCAAATCTTCATTTACTATTTTAAATGCTTCAGAGCTGTAATCTGATAAATATACTACCGGCATAGATGATATTGCATTTTGAAAAATAGTCTTTATGTCAGGCAGTGGACAGAAAACTGATGGAGGACAACTGTTACTGGGCTAAGCTGGTAGGGCAGAATTGTGAATGCAGCTCCAGGGTGTAAAATACATTTTGCATATTGAAGGTAAATGGGATAAGCTCATAATTCCATATTGTTCGTTGTGTGAGGGTATTGTTGGATACTTTTCATAGATTGTACAGCAGTTAAATGGTACTTGTGTTGTTGCTCTCCTGCCTTGCGGTGTCTTCACTGGCCTCAGCCAAATTAGAGCTCCAGGAAGTAGATCTAACTTTTTTAAGCTGAACTTGGCGGGCGAACTGGATACACTCATGTATATGGAGAAGACCTTCCCTAGCTGTTTACAGACCACCTATGTAATAACTCACTGTAAAGTTTACTTTTTCTGTTTCTTGGCTATTTTACTAAAATATTATATAATTCGTTTAACTTTTGATAATTTGATTTATCATACTAGTCACTAAATATACTTATGTTAATGTTTGCTTGTATTTTATGGAAATGCATTGATATCATCAGGTACGATTGAACTTCCCTGGTAGAGAAATAGCCTTCTGTTATATTTAAGGCCAATAAAAAGATCCAGATTACTGTTATTGAGTTGAAACCACACTGAAAGATTTGCATTAAAGGACTGATTGACTTGGTAAAGGCATGGCTAGCGATACTTTTAGAAGGTCTATAAATATAGGAAAAATCCAATATTTTGTAACATGTGGAGGTAACTACTTTTTACCATTTATTAAGCCTGTGCTATTTGAATATATATTAGTATTACTAAGAACAGTGACATTTACTCAACAGTGTTGTGGTAATGTGAAGTTTGGTACTATCACATCATCTTCTTGGGACCTAAAGATCTGATACAGCTACATTTAAGACATATACACAGACAAGTAAGGCTAAGAATTAAAAAAAAAATATTGTGAATGAGAACTTAAGTTGATGATCTTGGAAGCAGTCTTCATTATTGTTTGAGGGGTATGTGTGGAACCCATGGCAGTCCCCTTTTTGCGTTGTACTCTTTTAAAATGTCATTCAGGAAGTACTGTATGCTGTTTTAGTGATAAGTTATGTCTTGAAATCTCTCAATTAATTTTAACATAGGAAGTCGGGCTTTGAAGTCGGTGAAAGAGTAAAAGGTATGAGATGGTTATAGGACTTCAGCCACCATCCATTTCCTTTTAAATATGAGCGTGATCAAAAATTCTCTACTTTTTAACATTCAGTTGGCTGACAATTAGGCTCTGATTCTTGTATTTATTTTTTTTACAAGAGAGGGTTATTCATCAGCAACATATTCCACCTATACAAAGGATAAGTGTATGCTCCTCAATGATCATGAGAACTGTGGTCCCTTGTCCCCTGTTTTAATAAAGCTGTGATCACATATGTGCATTACCATAAACACATAAGATTGGAGTGGTGGTCAAGCATGTGCCGAGCCAAAGCATTTAAACGGAGCGCATCGGCCTCCTTATTATGATTTGTGATGTCCCAGCAGTCAGATCGCCACCAATTATACATATCATCTATCTTCTGGATATGTCATAAATGTAAATTATGGGAAAACTCCTTTGATATACCACTAAGAGCTTAAGGCCGCTTTACACGCTGCGATCTCGCTAGCGAGATCTCTAGCGTGTGTACCCGCCCGCATCGTTTGTGCGTCACGGGCAAATCGCTGCCTGTGGCGCACAAAATCGCTCAGACCCGTCACACATACTTACCTGCATGCGACGTCGCTATGACCGGCGAACCGCCTCCTTTCTAAGCCGCCCAATCAAAGCGGAGGGGCGGAGATGAGCGGGACGAACATCTTGCCCACCTCCTTCCTTCCTCGTTGCCGGCGGGACGCAGGTAAGGTGAGGTTCCTCGTTCCTGCGGTGTCACACATAGCGATGTATGCTGCCGCACGAACGATGAACAACATCGTACCTGCAGTAGCAACGATAATTGGGAATAGGGGAGCATGTCAGCGATGAGGGTTTTTGAACAATTTTGCGACCTTTTCAGGTCGCACGTTGGGTTTCACACGCAACGACATCGCTAATGCGGCTGGATGTGAGTCACGAATTCCGTGACCCCAACGGAATTTAGCGATGTTGCTGCGTGTAAAGCGGCCTTTACTCTATCTTAAGATGCCCTACTGCTGATTGCAGTGAACCTACAAGTTCTTTTCCTGCTCTTTATAAGAAAAACATTGAAAAATTAATCCATTCAGACTTTTTCATCTATTTTCCAAGAAATTGGTTTTAGTGAGATGGCCAATAACTTTTTTCAAATAATTTTTCCTATTGTCTTCACATTTTTAGAACATTATTTTGCGACAGCGTATCTCCTTTATGTACTTTGTGCAATCTTGGGTAAGACTCGTTTATGTGGCTCTGAACATATTCTGTTTTCTTTGGAAAGATCTGATGATATAAGCCCTCTGATTTTTCTTGTGAAGAGGTTGATGCAGACAGGTCCTTTTTTGTACATCGCGTGATAGACGTAAAGGCTTGGTTTTGTATTAGATGTTTATTGCTGATAGATTTTTGTTACTTTTTGGCCTTCCATTTCTTTTTTCTTGGATTTTATATTGCATACAGGGTAATACACATTCTAGTTCACATGTATATAATGATCTTGTAAGATGTTGAACAGTGTACATAAAGAATGGCAGGTGCTAGAAACGAACCGGCTTTACTACGGTTGTCCACGTATGGCAATACACTAATTTTAGAGCATGTTTGAGTATATGGTAAGGATCTGTTTACATTTTGTATACGACTCACATCCATAGGGCTCCATTCACCTTACATGGCCAATAAGCATGTCTTTTCTTTTGGCCACTGTTCAATGGGTGACGTACAGAGCTAGAAGGCTAAGATGTAATGCAAATATAGACTAAGTAATGCCTGGAGGACACAGCAAGCTAGACACGTATGAGAAGTATTGTAGTGGATTCTGAAATCTTGTTTTGCCTTGTCCTTCACTTTCTTCAGTCCCGTACTATAGGTAAAAGTTTGGCTGGATTTACTTGTTTGCTGTCCAAGTGTGAACAGCGATGTCCGGACCGGCTGCCGGTCTCCTGACCCAATCTCGACAAACTATATATGTTGCTGAAACTATTTAGTTAGGGTCAGGAGACTTGCGACCAGTATAAACATTTTTATCTTCTTTGAACTACTTCACATTAGTAAAGACGCCAAACCGTTAAAAGCAGGGACCTGACTATTCTTAAGGTGGCCTTTTCTGAGGAGCCGCTCACTATTTTTCACATACAAATGTAAAAAAAAAAAACCACTGGTGGCAAAGACGCCCCAAAAGAAATTAGGGGAATGACACTTTAGGAAAAACACCACCAGTGGTTTTTTTGCGGAGTCTTCTGTTTGGTAAACTCGATGGGTAAGTCAAAATATAAGAAATGTCATGTGCCATACCAAACAAACCAAACAATACCTTTCAATTGCAGCTACCGTTCATTATGGAAATTGACATTTCGGAGGGGTTATGGAGAAAATTAATTATTTAGGGGCTTTATTATATTGAACAGAACTTGTTTGTATAATGCCTGCTGCCGATATTGGTTAGTAGCATTTGGATTTCATTGCTTCGAGTATTAGTGATGGATTCCATCTAGACTATTTTTCAAAAACATCCTTCACATATGACTGTGCAAATATACCATAAAGCTTAGATAGACTGTATCAAGTGAATATATTTAACACCTTTCCACAAAATGTTAGTACTTTCACTTGTCGAACCCATAGAGCTAAGATGGCACCCACATAATGACATGGGAAATTTTTGTTCCACAACTTTTACGAGGTCTAAAACGTCCTATCAATGTGCTCTTTATCACGGTGCTTTATCTTAATTGTTTGTATTGGTTTATTACATATAGGATTTTGTTTATTACAATTTATACAATACCTTTACTGGAGAAATGTATTTACATTGCATTCTTTTTCTTCTTGCTTCCATGGATTCCCTGTATTTTTACTAGCTAATTTTTTGCATTCCTAAAAGGACTGGTGAAGGAGTTTTCGGGCTTTCGATTTTAATGGGAACCTGTCAACTGTAAAAACAGTAGTTTTCTGCTAATATGGGGTTAATCTGTAGTTTAATAGCATTTGAAACCTACCCAGCTCCTGCCCTGTCAAACCCCGCTGCCGGGAGGAACTTAACTGTATTCCCCAAGAAGTTTTCGGGTTTAAATCATGAGGGTGGCGGTGGCACTGGTTCAGTCACCGCTCTGTGTAAGAAAAGTGACGGCTGTAACCGCACCCCCCACACTGACTGACAGCTGGTAACCGCACCCCACTGCACTGACAGCTGGTATCTATGCCCCCCACACTGACTGACAGCTGGTAACCGCACCCCCCACACTGACTGACAGCTGGTAACCGCACCCCACATTGACTGACAGCTGGTAACTACAACCCCCACACTGACTGACAGCTGGACACAGTGCCCCCTGCACTGACTGACAGCCCACTCAGCATTAGAGGAGTTTGTCAGTGAGTGTGGGGGGCACAGTTACAGCTGCTGCTCTCCAAAATCAGAATGATGACTGCACGAGCGCCAGCGCCACCGCCGTGACTGAAAATGCTGCCAGGAGAATTAACGTTAATTTCCTCCTGGCAGCGGGGTTTAATGGGCAGTCGCCGGGCAGGTTTCAAACTCTACAAACCTGCAGATATACACCATGTCTGCAGGATAATCGCATTTATTCTTGAACCTGCAGATTTACCCCATATCTACAAGAAAACAGCATTTATACATGTGACGGGTTCCGTTTACGAGTCACATTGGTGGTGGTCTGTCAGCTGGAAACTTCATGAGTGACCTTATGTATACATTTGGAAAGTCACTTGAGAGCTTACTCTTAATAGTAGAATTAATATTCAGTTTCTCAGATCACCAGTAACCAAATATTTTGTTAAAGGGTTATTTCCATCTTTTACATTTAGTGCATAACCACAGGATATGATAGATAATGTCTCACCTCTGGGACTCCGAACTGTCTGGAAAACAGACTTTAGTCATGTGACACTGTCAGAGAAGAAGTGGTCGGACATGTATAGCTCTTTCTACACAGTTCCAAGGTAGCTACAAAAATTGCCAGCAGTTCCATAGACCGTGATTGAAATTGTGCCGCCCATGCTTAACTCCCCCTACATTTACTTAAAGGGGTTGTCCACTACTTTGATATTGATGGCCTATCCTTAGGTTAGGTCATCAATGTCTGATCGGCAGGGGTCCAACACGCTGCACTCTTGCCGATCAGCTGATCTTGGTCCCGGCGGAAGTAGCCGACGGCCTGAAATGCTCATATCCGGAGCTGCTCTGTCTTCTGACAGCTGCCGCGGTCGGGTACTGCACATCCGCCTTCTATTGATTAGAATGGGAGGCGAATGTGTAGTACCCGACTGCGGTCGCTATCAGAAGACGGAGCAGCTTTGGAACTGAGCATTTCCGGCTGCCTGCTGCTGCCTCCGGGACCGAGAACAGCTTATTGGCGGGGGTGAGGTATGTCAGACCTCGGTCAATCAGATATTGATGACCTATCCTAAAGCTGGTGTTACACGCAACGACGTATCTAATGATATATCGCCGTGGTCACGGATTCCGTGACGCACATCCGGCATCGTTAGCGACGTCGTTGCATGTGACAGCAAGGAACGACCGTTAGCGATGGAAAATACTCACCTTATCGTCCATCGTTGACATGTCGTTCCTTTTCAAAAAATCGTTGATTGCATGTTGTTTGTCATTCCCTAGGCAGCACACATCGCACGTGTGACACCTTGGGAACGACGAACTGCAGCTTATCTGCGGCCGCCGGCAATGCGGAAGGAAGGAGGTGGGCGAGATGTTACGTCTCGCTCATCTCCGCCCTTCCGCTTCTATTGGGCAGCCGCTTTGTGACGCCGCACAAACCGCCTCCTTTGAAAGGAAGCGGTTCGCCGGACACAGTGCCGTCGCTCAGCAGGTAAGTCCGTGTGACGGCTCCTGACGATGTTGTGCGCCACGGGCAGCGATTTGCCTGTGACGCACAACCAACAGGGGCAGGTGCTTTCACCAGCGATATCGCTGCGTGTAACACCCCCTTAAGGATAGGCCATCAAGGTCAAAGTAGTGGACAACCTCTTTAAAGAATTTGGGATCCTCCGTTCTGGTGATCACTGAGGGGCCCAGCAGTTGGACATCCACGTATCTTCAAATTATCAACCTACTTAGTGGGTAGATGAAAAGTAGTAAAAACTGAATATTCCAATAAGTCTCATTCCGAAGGGTATGTTGTACCCATATCTGTATCTTGGATGTAATACTCCGACCTCTTCTAAATCAAATTTATAGCGGGGTAGATCCTTTTATAGTGGGTTAAGATCAAACGAGGGTTACATCTGTAATACAGACTGTTAGCCATGAGTACAATATGCCCATGTGGCCTTTTGACAGATGCCCCATGTTCCTAGCTTTGACGTCATAGGATAATAACATCTAACGTACACTATTGCTGCCTACAGTAAGAAAGATCCATTCTCCTCTACCTTACGATACTGCTAAGATTCGGTTTCGTCTTTTAATACGTACGGTTTTCTTCTGTTGAGATTTGTACATATATATTTTTATATTTTTCCTCAATCATATTTTATTTACTTTGATATATTCATTTTTATTTTATTTTATATTCCTCCTGTGGTGGTGGGGAAAACAAAAAAAAACTACAATTTTAACATGGGTGAACTAAATACCTGCCAAAATGTTAATAATCTCCATTATTCTGTACCATCGTTATTTTATTTCATTTTTTTTTTTTTGTTTAGCAGGTAGCATTTCTAAATCCGTAAATTAAGAAAAAATAAAAGAAAAAAAAAACAATAAAAACCTTTTTAACGTTACACATTGAATTGTACATTTTATTTTTTATATATAATTATTGTAAGTAGTTTTTTTTTTTGGATTTGTTCTAAAAAAAAAAAATGCCTCCACTGCTCTACCACCAATTTGACTATCCGAGAACGTTTGGAAGGACGGTGTATAAAAAGCAGAGGGGTCATAAGAGTCTAATTTCATCGATCTAACCTAATCTAGTTCACAAACTCACACGGTATAACTGAGCTTCTTCTGTATTTTTTGACTTGATATGACCACATTAATATTTAAATATATAGTGTACGAGGTGTGTGAGATTATTACAATTTTGCCTTTTTTTGTTGTTTTTGGATGTTTTTTTTTTGTTTTAAAGTGTAATTCATCCGCACTTATATATATATTTTTTTAAAAGGTCAGTCCCACGTAAGATATCTTTAGTGAGACTGATGTGATGTTGGTGATACATGTAATACAATTTTAATTGTTTCTTTTTGTTTTGTTTTTTTATTGTAAATGTACTGTACATTGAAAACTTAATGTTCGTGTATTGTTATATTTTTTTTTTTTTCATTTGCCTTCGACGTACTTTATATATATAGATGGACGGCTAGTTACAAGCACAACCTCAGATTTAACACCTTATTAGACGTGACACTTCTTTCGAAGAATCGGCTGCCGCGTTTAAGACTGTGACCTCAAGATAAAATATCACCATCGTGAAACTCATTGCTGTTTAATTGGTTCTCTCAGGTCAGGTCGATTCGTGTTATTATACTGGAATAAAGATATTTTATGTGCATCCGCCATTTTTATTTTTGGTGTTTTTAAAAAGGGGGGGGTCAGGGGGACGTTGTTAAAAAAAAAAGGCACTTTATTCCAAATAGTCACATGTTCGATGCTGGATGTGTTTCATAAACTTCTATGGAGATTGCACTTTAATGCTTGTAGCCATTTCATCTCTCGTCTCCTATACAATACAGATAGCAGACAGTGTGTGTATACATTTGTGTATAATAAAACCAAGCAAATAGTCATGTTAAGTGCTTTAATTCTATGGCATTTATGATCAAAGTTTACGTATTAAAAACTGAAGAAATCAGTTGTTAGCGAGTCTTAAGTGGGACTGACCAATTTATACTGTATATAGAAGGAAGTATTACACTAGTCATTTTAGAAATACCTGTATCATTTTAGTTATCACTGAATGTCTGTGCATATACATTTTGTAAATTTAAAATGCTTTTTGCCTATAAACATTTTTTTTTTCCATTTTTGGTTTTGTTTTAAATGTGTGTTTTAGCCGTTCAAATGTTAACGAAGAAAAATGAGAAAGTGTTTTTTTATGACATTCCGCTGATTTGAAAGTTTGCTTGTTGAATTCAATAAAAAATTGTTCTGAATGTTCCATACCCCCTTGTGATTAATAATTTCATCAATTGATTTAATTAAAATATTAGAAAGGGAAGGTTAAAACTGTTATTGAGGCCATGTTTCTTATCCATTTTATGACGTTGAGTCCCAGTTGGACCACTGACATCCTGTGATTCTTGTTAGTTTGGTTAATGAGACTTAAGGCCGCTTTACACGCTGCGATATCGGTACCGATATCGCTAGCGTGGGTACCTGCCCCCATCTGTTGTGCGACACGGGCAAATCGCTGCCCGTGCCGCACAACATCGCCCAGACCTGTCACACGTACTTACCTGCCCGGCGACGTCGCTCTGACC
Organism: Anomaloglossus baeobatrachus; assembly: GCF_048569485.1. Taxonomy (NCBI): domain Eukaryota; kingdom Metazoa; phylum Chordata; class Amphibia; order Anura; family Aromobatidae; genus Anomaloglossus; species Anomaloglossus baeobatrachus. Next base: position 632,462,417 of record NC_134356.1, on the reverse strand, counting down.
AGCGAACCGCCTCCTTTCTAAGGGGGCGGTTCGTTCAGCGTCACAGCGACGTCACAGCTGCATCACTGAACCGCCGCCCAATAGAAGCGGAGGGGCGGAGATGAGCGGGACCTAACATCCCGCCCACCTCCTTCCTTCCGCATAGCGGGCGGGAGGCAGGTAAGGAGACCATCCTCGTTTTGCAGTGTCACACGGAGCGATGTGTGCTGCCGCAGGAACGAGGAACAACCTCGTTACTGCTGCAGTAACGATTTTTGAGAATGGACCCCCATGTCACCGATGAGTGATTTTGCACGTTTTTGCAACGATGCAAAATCGCTCATAGGTGTCACACGCAACGGCATCGCTAATGCGGCCGGATGTGTGTCACCAATTCCGTGACCCCAACAAGTTCGCATTAGCGATGTCGTAGCGTGTAAAGCCCCCTTAAGGCCAGAAATTGTGATTGTAAAAAGGATGGGTAAGTACAGCAGCGGTACAGTAGTGTAAATTTTCTAATAGAGGCAAAATCAGGGCTGCCATGGACATATGAGGGTCTCAAACAAGACTTTGGGAAATGGAATCATAAAAGTATGATGGGGCACCAGGAAATCCTGTTGTTCATGGTTAGGATGGTGCTGTGTCAGGCAGCATGTGAAAGGAGGCTAATTTTTTTTCAATCACCCATGACAGCAAAAATAAGAGAGCGGGATCCACAGCTCAAGGACAGGAAACCTACAGGATATAAAGGGTGGTACCTCTCCCCGCATCAGTTGGCTTCTTGTCCTTGATGGGGACCCTCTGTGATGAAGAGGAGCTTACCCAGCCTTAGCTCATCGATGCAGGCAGTGCGACCATCCCTGCTGCTACCGCCATATGTGTCCTGGAGGTCCACAGTGAGTCCAGGGGAAATTTTTCCACGAGCGAGAACATAGAGCAGGCGCCATCTTGTGTGTAGCAAGCTGACTGCCACGCGTCCCACACTACGCACGTGCATGGTGCATTCTGGAATAAGAGCGTGGGGTGTCAGTGACGTCATTACGTGTAAGAGCCACTTGAAATCCAGATGGAGGCCTTCTGGAGAATGGACTGTAACAGCAGGTCCCACATGACAAACGTTGAGACCACAAGAAAAGCGGCTTATGCCCCGGTCTACATCCTTCAGCAGGATGGATGAAGGAATTCAGTAACTCATGCAGCAGCTTATATTGGTCCACAGAAGCAGAAGGTTAAGCAGCCATTCCAGCAGTGTAGAACCAGCCAGCGTAAGCCACAGTTCCAGCAAGGTGGATCTCGCCGAGAGATTCTGAAGCCTCCAGAGGAGACCTTTCAAACAACATGCTTCTTCCTCCGAATCTGGTAGTCTTGATTACATATGGGTGGTGAGTAATCTTCTGGAGAGTTCACTTTGTAATAGAGATTTTTTTCTTGTCATTTTGTTTTGTCAGCAAAAACCTAGGAAATGTATGACTAAATCTAAGAACAGAGTGCCCCCTATGTAAGATAGGTTACCCAGTACCTGGCCAAGGAGACTTTGTGAAAATTGTATTGAGCAAAACGTATGTGAGGAAACCCCTAGTTTTGCCTTAGACTTGTAAGGTCAAAAATTAGGGAGGGAGTTAGAAGCTCCCTAAAATCCATGGGCCATGGAAGAGAAAAAAGGTCTATAAAGGCGAGAAGATCTTCCCTTCCGTTAGATAAATTTGATAGGTCGGAAGAGGAGTATGTATCCTCGGACTCCCATCTCTCTACATCATCAGATAGTGATATAGGGGGAAGGCACTGTTTCCCTATAGAAGAAACAAACTGGCTAAAGCCATTAGATTCACAATGGGGATTACTGAAGAGAAGTCACAGAGCTCTCTTACAGATGTAATGTTCGGGGGTCTGGGACAGAAGAAGCTTTGTTCTTTTCCTGGCAATGAAAAGGTTGAGGCTCATAAACAAGGAAGTGGAAGAAACCTGAAAAAGGAAGCATCCTTTAAAAGGAAATATCCATTTGAAGAAGCCTCCTCATCTTCTTGGGACAAGGCCCCAAAATCAGATGTTTCCATAGCAAAAACATCTAAGAGGTTTGTTCTAACTTTTGAGGACATGGGGTCACTTAAAGATCCCATTGGTAGGAACAATGACCACTTCCTCAAAAGTGCCTGGGAATCCTTGACAGAGGTTCTGAGGACGGCAGTCGTGGCAACATGTACAGCCAGAATACTTATGGTTTGGCTGGATGAGCTAGACGCTAGAGGGTCAACTAAAAAAGTGGCAAGAAAAGACATTCTAGCCTCAATTGCTTTGCTGCAAGGAGCGGTAAAATCTTCAGCTCTATCTATGCTTAAAATGCTGGCTGAGAGACAAATAGGCAAACAATACTATGCTCTATTCCATGTGAAGGGGATTTCTTGTTCGGTCCAGTTCTAGATGACATTCTGGAAAAAAAACAAGGGACAAGAAGAAAGTATTTCGAAAGCTGTCCTTTCCAGCTTACAAACGATCCTTTCAGAGGAAGAACTACAATAGGAGAAGACCAACCAAGGATCAAGATGGTTGATCTGACTGGAAAAGAAGAGGAAGGGGCTTTATGTTTGGAGGTTCTTCTCAAGAAGTCAATAAATCATGCCAATGACTCAATTCTCCAGGTAGGAGGGAGTCTCACTCTTTCTTCCTGCCTGGGAAAAAATTTCCTTGAACAGTTGGATTCTCAACCTTGTGGAATCCGGCCTAAGCCTAGAATTCCAAAGGCTTTCTCAACAGAGATTTATCCTTACATCTCCAATAGTCTTTCTGGGGGAACAACTAGTGTTAGAAGTGGAAGTTCGGCGTTTGGTAGGAAAATCTGTTCTTTTGGGATATCCTGTACATGAAAAAGGGAGGAGGTTTTACTCCCCTCTCTTTTTGATTAAGAAGTCAGTCGGTTCCTCCAATACAATAATAAATTTGAGTGACCTAAACAGGTTATTAAAAATCCAGACCTTCAAGATTGGCATTTATGAAGTCCACATTAAAAATGTTATTTCCGGGGGGCGTGGCCTGGAGCACATGGAGACAGACGTGTAGTAGATCTTCTCCTGTGCTTATCGGCTCCTAACAGCGGCACACAGCAAGCACTTTCACTAGCTCCAGTGCCGTTCTGTGGCTGAATACTCCTGGAAATCAGAGACATGAAGGCGATAAGGAGCGTCAGAGGAAGAGGGAGAAAAAACCCTTTGAAGCTGACAGAATTCTACCCAGCAGCAGATAACACTCAAAATGGCGCTGGGAGGTCACAGCATGGCCAATCAGCGCTGAAGAATACATCCCCCCATACCCCCCTGGACTCTGTGTTATCTATGGATGAAGAAATGGATGCAATAAGGCTTAAAATAGCTGATATGGAAGACAGGTCACGACAAAATAATGTCAGATTGAGGGACATAGCAGAATCGGTTAAAAACAGATGACCTTAAAGAATTCCTCACAGATTACTTTTCCTGTCTGGTGCCAGAGACTACACAGATGGACCTGGTACTGGATAGAGCGCACAGGCTCCCTAAACCGAAACAACTTCCAGCCTCAACCCCTAGAGATGTCATAGTGATAATTCACTTTTTCCATATAAAAGAAAAAATACTAGAAGCAGCCGGCAGTCCGCCTTTACCAGATAGATTCAAGGACATTGCTATATTCACTGACCTGTCAGCAATCACCCTAGCCCGGAGAAGAGCCTTCATAACAAGCACCAGAGTCCTCAGGGATCACAATATCCCTTACAAGTGGGGCTTCCCAGTAAAGTTAATTATCACTAAAGAGGGGCATAAGCACGTGGCAAACAGTCCGGAACAAGCCCTTCAACTATGCAAGGAATGGAACCTACCCACCCCTGCCAAGAAACAACACGGAAGAATTTCCTCACCACGACAAGTCCGAGAAGAATAGGCCAAAGTTTAAGATTGTTGGAAATCTGGACAGGCTTGGTTTGGCTTATTACGGAGCGAGTCTATTCAAGATCAGAGAAGTAACAATGAGTATGTCGGTGGATAGACCTGTCACTTGTTCCTCCAAGCCGTTCTCCACTAAGTTTCCTTTTTCGTCCAATGCTCCTTTTTTGACTAATGGAGCTTGGAGCCGACCGTGGCACGGATGCCAGTCCCTCCAGGTGCCTGGACCTGAACATGAACCCTTTTAATTTTAATTTTTTATTTTTTCCGTCCAAACCCCCTTAAACCTTTTTTCTTTTTTTCTAGTTTTTTTCATCATTCTCAGCTCCTCTTCTTTTGAGTGTTCCTTTTCGGGAACTTTTGGAGCGTGGGGCAGCCTTTTTTCCGTAGCACCATGTTTGAATTTTGGTGCCTGGAATGGGAAGCCTCAGCTGGCGTCCTGTATTTTTGCTCAATTGAGCTCAGTTGAATGTTTCAAGTTTACCTGTTTTTTTTCTTTGCAGCTTGGGAAGCTCCTGGTCTGGTTTGTGCAGTATGGACTGGGAAGCAAGCAGCAATATTATCGTGAGATGAACGTGTGCACCTGGGTTCTAGACACTTATACTGGATTTTGTAAGATGAAGTACCTTTTAGTAACTATATTCTCTGTGTATTCCCTCTTCAAAAATAAGGTTAAGGAATCTAAAACAGCACAAAGCAACTATGCAAATCTTTATGATGGTGGTTAGATTTATGTCTATTAATGCTAAAGGGTTAAATTCACCTTTTAAAAGGTCAGAGTTGTGGAAGGAGGCACTCCAAAAGAACGTAGATGTGTTATGCATCCAGGAGACCCACTTAAACAGCACTAACATTTTCAGGCTCGGACATAAAAAATTCCCACATACCATAGTGGCACCTACAGTTGGAAAAAAGGGAGGGTGGCAGTAGCAGTAAGGGACACAGTGGCTTTTACCCAGGACGAACAAATTATAGATCCTCTAGGTAGATTTAAAATTCTAAAAAGCCTGGTTAATAATAGCCCATACACAATAGTCAATATATACGCTCCCAACAGACGTCAGTACACATACATTCGGAAAATTATCACCAAAGCCTGCAAGGTTAAAAATTGATCTCTTATCATAGTGGGGGACTTTAACTTAGCATTATGGCCAAATATGGACACCATATCCAAGTCAAAAAAACTTAACCCCAGCCCACTTGTAACACCTGCCTGGATCCACAGACTCAGATGGGCTGTAATGGACAGGCTAGAGGGAAGCCACTCACCAAGCAGATCCCCCAGAACCCTGAAACCCTTTAACCCCTATATTTGGAATTACCCAGGGCCCTGGAGATCACTACCTGTGGAAGGCTGCAGTCTGAGAGAGTAGTAGTCAGGCAGGGTCAAACCAGGAATTGCGGAACAGGGACAGAATCGGCAGGCAAGGACGTAATCAGAAACAAGCAAAGGTCAAAACCGGATCGGGCAGCGAGGTACAAAAACAGCAGGCAGGAGGGTAGTCAGGAAACCAGCGGTAATCAGCACACAAAATCACAGAACAGAACGAAACAGGAGCCAGAATTTTCAGAACTATCTCTGGCAGAGGTCAGGAGACAGGAGGGGCATTAAAAAGGATGTTGTGTCTTCCCATAGGCTGTAGCTGAATGCTGGTACTTCGGCTGGGAGACACTCGCCACCTACAGTCAGCCAGTGGCACTGCAGATCCCCAGGAAACCCAGACCAGTGGATGAGCGGAGCCTGCGCCCACCGGCGCCGCTGGCATCGACTCCTCTCCCATCACCAGCACTATCCACGGCAGGAACACAGGCGATTGGAGTAGAAGTCGATGGAGCAGACTCCGGTGGTGACGTAACACCACTAACAAAATTTCTTCATTTACATGAGCTATATGACATATGGAGATTGCAAAATCCAACAACAAGGGACTATACGTTCTTTTCTCATCCCCACAACATATTCACAAGAATTGACTACTTGGTAGATAAGGCAATGATCACAAAAGTGTTGAATACAAAAATAGCAAACATAACATGGAGTGATCATGCTCCTGTCACACTAGATATAGAAGAAAGCTTTACAACCGCCTCATCCCCGATTGGCACCTAAACACTTATATATTAAACCATCCTTCATATACGACTCAATCACAACAAGCCATTCAAGATTACTTTGAAATAAATGATAATGGAGAAGTTTCAGACACGACATTGTGGTGTGCCCATAAGGCCTTATAAAGCAGGCCTCACATTTAAAAAAGTTTCTCAAAAAATGATTACTGACATACAAAGTAAGCTGGCAAACCTACACAGGCTAAATAAACAGACATATTTTCCCAAAAGGGCGTTGGAGATCTCAGCCCTGCATAACCAGCTACACGAATTGAACTTACACAAATATGAACAAGCCCTTAAAAAGCTCAAACTGTCGTAATATTGTCAAGGTAATAAGCCGGGGGCCTTATTGGCCAGACAGATTAAAGTACAAGCAGCAAAATTTCGCATACCTTAATTGAAAGCACCAAATGCAGGAAAAATAATGGATCCTCAGCAAATTGCTAATGAATTCGCTAAATATTATGCCACTCTGTGTAATTTAAAAGAGGACACCCAAACCCATCAACCAAACAGAAATGAGATTTTGGCTTTTTTAAAAACAGTGAACCTTCCAAAACTATCTGTTATACAAAAGGAATTCCTTTCCCAAAAATTCACAGTGATGGAAATAAACAATCTCCGGGCCCAGACGGCATTCCCAACGATTACTATAAGAAATATAAGAAGTTGATCTCCCCATATCTTGAAAAAATGTTTAATGAGGCATCAAGGGAAAGCGCATTTCCTGCTGAGTTGCTCAGGGCTTACATTATCACGTTACCCAAACCGGGAAAAATCCCAGATACGCCGGCCAATTTTAGGCCAATTTCTTTACTAAACACAGATATTAAACTGTACGCCAAAGTAATATCCTTGAGGCGTTTTAATATCCTGCCTGAACTCATTCAGGTCGGATTTGTAAAAAAACAGACTGGTGATGGAACCCGGCGCCTTATTGATGTTATTGCTGAGATGGAGTTGAGTCGAACGCCTTCTCTGCTCCTATCTCTGGACGCGGAGAAGGTGTTTGGTAGGATTCAGTGGGGCTATATGAAGGAGGTACTTGAGCACTTTGGATTTGTGGGACCAATTTTGTCATCTATTTTGGCTCTATACTCTCTTCCCTCAGCCCAGGTATACTCATCTAGACATCTGTCTTCAGGATTTGGTATAACCAATGGAACGAGACAAGGATGCCCTATTTCCCCCCTGATATTTGTTCTACTGATGGAGCCATTTTCCCAGGCAATAAGAGAAAAGAGAGGAATTTCGAGGATGATGTCATTTTATGTGTCACAAACCCCAAGGTATTGTTACAACACATCTTTAGGTCCATTGCCCAGTTCGGTCAAGTCAGTTACTATAAAGTTAACATGAGCAAATCTTTGATACTTAATATGGGAATTTCGGAAGACATTAAAAAGAACTTGGAGGCTGAGGCTGAATTCCCACTGACCTGGGTAACAGATAAAATCCCCTACCTGGGTATTCACCTGACTTTCCCGATCAAAAATTTAGTAAACGTTAATTACTCAAACCTAATGCAAAATATAACAAAAGAGATGCAAGCATACTCTAAAACATTAGTCTCCTGGATAGGCCGTGTCTCCATAGTTAAAATGATGATCTTGCCCCAGGTTTTATACTACTTTCGTAACTTACCTATTAAAATTTCATCATGCACTCTAAACAGGATCCAGTCGGCCCTAACCAGCTTTATATGGAACCATCAAAAAGCGAGAATCTCTGCAAAACTTCTCTTTATGCCAATAGCAGCGGGAGGTTTGGGGTGCCATTGTGTTAGAGCATATTACCAGGCTGCACTGGTAGACCAGCTTAGATATTGGTGGAGGGGAGACTTAACTAAAGCCTGGGTACAACTGGAAACACAACTAGTGAAGTATCCCTCTATGCCTTCTTTATGTGGCATCTCCGCCTCACGAAAAAGGTGAGAATTCCAGACTATCCAACAGTACGGGCGGGTACAAATATGTGGCTCTCTCGAACAGTTGGGCACAGGCTGATTCCCACGAGGATCAATAAGATTCCGATGTCAGCTATCAGTAGAGTAATTACTTTTGCCAATCTAGACGAGTGGATATCAAAAGGCATATCTACGACGGGTTGTATTATGACAGTGGGGGTCCTAATAAATTTCTCAGATATTGACAAATATGAAGTACAAAGTAGGGATTTTTATAATATCTCCAAATCAGGCACCTAATAGCTGGCATATCATAATCATAAGGATACCCTTATAGCCAAATATGAACATTTCTTTACAGTTAATAAAGATTCGGCTAAAGGGATCTCAGTAGCATACGAGGCCCTGAACTCGGTGCAGCCCCCACACTCTCTACCATATGTGAAAAAATGGGAAAAAACATTTAGACACTTGTTACTTGAGGAGCAATGGCTGCATGCGTTCCAATTGCATAAAAAGATGTTGCATTGCATTAATCATCTAGAGACCTCCAGAAAGCTTCTTTATAGTGTTAAAGACGGGACCCAAACGGTCCCTCTTGATCTGACTGCTGTTTTAAATTATATTGTCGTGTGTGCACAACGAGAAAGAATAACAATTAGTTGAATCAATTATGACTCTCTCTCTCACGACAGACGCTGGGCAAACTGAACTTTATTCTTAGACAAAGCCCCTATAGGACCAAGAAGTAAAGGGTGTGAACGAAAGTACAATCCAATCAAGTATCGTAGGTCAGGGCTTCAAAACGTATAGAAATTAGCATAATCTCTTCTTGATTGGTCAGTCCAGGCTTAGGAATTTCTTTGTTCATCATCCCGGGTGTAGACAGGATATGGCAGCCATCTTCAAGTTACATATACTGATATATACTGTGTTAAGGAAAATACACTGAATATGCAATATACATATATACGTATTAGTAAAAAGAACAAAGACATGCATAAATATATGCGTTAGTTTATATCTACTAAACTATATACCTGAGTCTATGAAATAGCTGAATTAAGTATTTTTGGATACTCAATTCTTATCCTCAACAATAGGTGGTATTATACACCAGTAAGATTAAACAAAATCTTCCCGCATTCCTCAGATACATGCTGGAGGTGTGAGAACTCGCCAGGCTCGTTAATTCATGTGTGGTGGGAATGTGGAATAATCCAACAAATTGGAGAGAGGTACAACAATTACTGAGTAAAGTTTTGGGCTATGCCTTTGATTTGGGTCCGGGAACAGCTCTGCTGTTTTTAGGATTAGAAACTATGACCTATGATGATGCAGTTATTACCGCCCATCTCTTGACAGTAGCTAGAGCTAGCATTGGAAATAAATGGGAACAACAGTCTGTACCGTCCATTGAAGAAATTATAACGAAAATGCAGCACAACTGTATTATGGAACATATGATGGCCAGCAAGAAGAATAAAGGTTTCCAGTTTGAAGTGTCCTGGGGGAAATGGTTAGACTTTTCTAGACTATTGTGCCATTAACAGCTGTTAAGATGAGTAATTTCTAAACTAGATTAATGTTTAGTGTGATGCATATTAAAATGGAAGAGTGGCTCCAGAAGAATTGGGGACCAGGTATAAGAGAATGGGACATCAAGTGTAGATGAGGGGGAGTTATTCACATATAATGCGTTTTCGAATGTGAATAAACCATGTTCATGGTGTTTGTGGGGTCCGGGTGCACACGTTCATTCATCCAGTTAGGTGCAATTCAATGTATTGGTTATACTTGTTTATACCTGTTAAATCTTACCATATATATTGGTTTCTTTAATCATTATAAATATTCAAAACAAGCGTGTAAAAAGAAATATTACAGCATGTACTTACTAATGTTTGAAAAATACCAATAGGGACTTCCTGTTCCGGTCCTGGCTGAGGAGGCAGCATAGAGGAGAAGCTCCCGACACCCCTCTGAGAAACCGACGATAAACAGCATACCCGGGCAAGTGAGCGAGCAGAGAGCAGCACGTCTGGTAGCAGGAAGCACACAGCTATGGAGCGGTACTTACTGAGGAGTGCTGGTGGTGGTGAGGGGACCTGCAGGAGTGGAGATCCTGACTGCCGGCGGGGAAAAGAGGAGACTGACATGGCACCTACAAGCCTGATGGAGGAGGAGCCAGAGTCCCCAGTGCAAGATGTGGTAATGGAAGCCAGGAGAGGGAGAAGTGAAGGAGATGAGAGCAGGGGGTCGGGGGAGGATGGAGCAGGAGAGAAATCGCTGCAGGGGATTGCAGAGGGAGAAACACAATGGATAGAGGAAGGGGACATGGAGGAACAAGAAAGAGAGGAGGAGGAGGAGTGCAGCAAGCAAAGAGTGGCCAGAGACGCAGGAGACCGGACTGATCACTTAGACATGCAATATAAGGTGTCTAATCATGATAAATGCCAGCAGAAGCTGCATGTCAGAAACAGTAACATTCCTTCTAAAGCAAACAAGAAACTGCCGGCCACACCATTATCTAAATACTGTAAACAAATGGGGGAGGGTGGAAAATCCCCAGCTCAGAATAAGAGAACTAAGAAACCAGCACCACCTGCAGGCCAAGACAAGCATGCACAAGAGCTCAATGTTGATTATAAAAAATTGGCTGCCGAAGTGACATCACAGCTGTCAAAAGAGATTAAAGTGGCCATTGAAACAGCCATACAAACATCCCTAGCAGCTATGCAAAAGCAGATTAGTGGACATGCATCTAGACTGGCAGAAACAGAGCAGAGAATATCTGACTCAGAGGAGAAAATAATGGCTATGCAAGAGCAAATAGCAGCTCTAGTGAAATCTAACGATTATTTGAGAGATAAAGCGGAAGACTTAGAGAACCGATCGAGGCGAAATAATCTGCGCATTGTGGGGCTGCCAGAATCGGTATCTTTGGGACAGCTGGATAACATATGTGAACAGGAGTTACCTCAGGCCCTGGGCATTAAGGCTAAATTCAGAGTGGAAAGAGCGCACAGAGTGGGACCACTGAGACAACAAGAAGCGAATAGGGGAGAGGATCCAAACCCAAACAAGAAAGCCCCGCTGAGGGCAAGACAAGTGATAGTCAAATATCTTGATTATAAACATAAAGAGGAAATACTGAAGGCCTTTAGAGACAGACAGCGACCATTGCATTACCAAGGCAACAGACTGCTAATGTTCGGCGATTATTCAGCAGAAGTCTCCAGAAAGAGAAAAGAATTCAGCAAAGTATGTTCATTCCTGTATAACAAAAAAGTCAAGTGCCAACTGCTATACCCTGCCACACTGAAAGTCAGAAATCTTAATGGCTCGTTTGCATATTACAAAGACTTTAAAGAAGCAGAGCGTACTCTCATGGCAGAACAAGATAAGAATCGGGCTGATGGACAAAAAAGAGGAAACAATGGAGAAGGGACCAGCAGAGGAGGATCTCCAAGAGGCCCAGGGAAAGACTCGAGAAGCTTTGAGGAGCAATCGCAGGTGGAGAGTAGAGAGGAAAGGAGATTGAGCCCAAAACAACAAAATAATCCTCGCTCGGAACACAGAGACTAACTGTTGGAAATGGTTCATGATAACTGAACTGAACTAGATATTGCTGGTCCTGTTCTCGCACTCTCTCACTCTCTTGATTTCACTCTCTCATGTTCAGTTTTGCTTTCACGCTTGCTATCAGTTTCACTTTCAGTCTTACTCCTAACGTTCAGTCTCACACTCTCACACTCACTCTCAGTCTCACACTTTTTTTTTTTTTTTTTTTTTTTTCTCCCTCCCTCACATATTCAGTCTCATTTTCAGTTTCACGCTTACTTTCAGTTTCACACTCACTCTCATACTCAGTTTCATTTTCAGTCTCACGCTCACTTTCAGTACCTCACGCGCTCTGTCTCACTCTTTTTCTCTCGCATATTCAGTCTCACGCTTACTTTCAGTTCCACTTCCAGATTCACTTTCATTCTTACTTTCACCCGCCTTTGTCCAGGAACGACTTCCAGGCGTAAATGAAGTGGATCTGTCTGCTCTGAGTGCGGGGATGACCACCAGAAAATAGAGCTAAGTTGGACTTGAAGTCCTTATAGAGTTTTTGTCATACTGTACTATTTTTGCCATTATTTAAGGCTTGTTCATGTGACTCATGTGAATCCGGGGCTAGAACGTATACTCTAAGGGGGGTGACTAGGGAGCTCAACAGTTTGGCTAGGAAAAGGGGAAGTCATCAGCATGGCGAAAAGAGCCAAAAATTTCCCAGAAGGGAAAACGTGTTCTACAGTTACTTGTTTATTGTTATATTTGTTATACATACAAGGTGGGGAAAAGATATATCAAGCCTGGGGGGCAAATTCTATACCTGGTAATAATTGTCTCGTCTCTTGTGAGTTCAGGGCCCACAGGGGAGGAAGTAGTAAGAGCAAAATACAAAGGCAAATATGGTACAAATAACTACATGGAATGTGAAAGGCTTGAGATCTCCTAACAAACGAGCAATGATACTAAGACATCTCAAAAGACTAAAAACAGATATTGCATTATTACAGGAAACGCATTTGAGGAAGGAGGACTTTTTCCGCATGAAGAAATACTGGGTGGGTACTGTATATGGGGCAGAGGCACAAGGTAGGAAAGCGGGGACAATGATTCTAATACATAAACAGCTCAGCCATGAAGTAGTGACACACGAGGCAGACGACCAGGGACGGTGGCAGCATTTAACAATCATTAGTCCAGCGGGTAAATTAAGTATCTATAATGTTTACGGTCCAAACTCCCAACAGAGCATATTTCATGATGGCATAAAGGCCAGCATACTAGCAGATGGGGAGACCAACATCATAGTAGGAGGTGATTTTAACACAGTTCCAGACTCAGCTGAAGACAGGAGGAGGGGGAAGGAGAGGACAGGGGATGTGGACAAAAGGCCGGACCATAGGGATGTGACATTAGAAGACGTGGGTTTGAAGGACATCTGGAGATTAGCTCACCCGCATGATAGAGAATATACACACTTCTCGCATCCTCATGATAGCTGGTCGCGTATTGATCAATTTTGGATTTCTCAAGGCCTAGTTAATCGGGCACAAGAATGTGTGATAGAAAACATGGTGATATCTGATCATAGTCCGTTGAGATTGGGTATCAGAGAGCAGTTCAAGAGAGGTACAGATATCATATGGAGATTTCCATCATTTCTTCTCAGACAAGATAATTTCCACAGGGTATTACGAGAGTGGTGGGGAGAATTCACAGAGGAAAACAAGGAACACAAAGGGAACCCAGTGCTATACTGGGAAACGGCAAAAGCGGTCTTGAGGGGTCGCCTGATTGGATATGCGGCCATGATCAAAAGGAAGACCAATGAGAATTATAATGCCCAGAGTGAAGCAGTGCGGGTAGCATACACAAAGTATTTGGCTAATAGATCTCCCACGACGAAAGACAGATGGTTGGAGGCAAAAAGGGGGTTCGACGAATGGGCAAAAAAAAAGGAACAATTATTTTGGTCGCACAGGGAAGCAGAGCTACATAGATTTGGCAACAAGGCGGGGAGGATGCTGGCAAATTTGGCAAGGGGTAGCAGGAAAATGACAGTGATTTCCAAACTAAAGAGAAAGGGGGGGGAGGTGACCACAGATCCTAAGGAAATTAATAAATTGCTGGGACATTTTTATAGAAAACTATATGGGCCAGGAAACAATGACATGACTGACGAGGCAGAGTGGTTAAGACAAGCGCACTTGCCTAGCGTAACAGAGGAAGATCTGAGTGACCTAAATGCAGATATCACAGTTGAGGAGGTGACTAGAACAATCGGGGAGCTTAACACCAACAAGGCACCAGGCCCCGACGGTTTTAACAGCGAGTTTTATAAGGCTATGAGGGATCTGATCTCGCCAGATTTAACTGCGGTATTTAATGCATTTTTGGAAGGAGAGGAAATTCCTAAAAATTCAAACGTAGCATATATCAAATTACTCCCTAAGGGAACTAAAGACCTGGATGATCCCTCTAGTTATAGACCCATATCACTTATAAACCAGGATTTAAAAATAATATCTAAGATTATGGCTAATAGATTGGCCATGATTCTTCCAAGGATCATTACAGAGCATCAGGTAGGGTTTATTAAAGGGAGAAATGCTGTCACTAATATCCGGAAGACAATACTAGTGGTGGATGCGGTGAGATTGGATCAGATAGAGAGGGGGGCAAGACCCGCTCTAGTTACACTCGACGCAGAAAAAGCGTTTGACAATGTAAATTGGAGCTGGCTGGACAAAGTACTAGAGGCCACAGGGATTGTAGGCAAAATGAGGCTATACATTAGGAATCTTTACGCTAACTCGGGAGCTAGGGTACACACTCCAGGTTTTTTATCAGACGTGTTCCCTTTGATGAAGGGAACAAGACAAGGCTGCCCGCTATCTCCCCTCCTATTCGACTTGGCCATTGAACCATTGTCAAGAATATTGCAGGGCCCGAATAGTTTTAAAGGGATTAAGGTAAGGGGAACTGAAATAAAGACAGCACTTTTTGCCGATGATGTCATACTATATATGGGGGACCCTAGCGTGGATTTGCCACAGACTCTAGCCCTAATTGAAAAATTTGGATTAGTCTCAGGATTCAAATTGAATAAAAAAAAAGTGTGAGATCCTGTTCCTAAAAGGGGGGAATGTAAGGGATGGTTGTATATGTGGCATTCCTATAGCACAGACATCACTTAAATATCTGGGAATTCATATAGGAAGAACGGTGGAATCAATTTACGAGATGAATTATGGCCCACTAATTAGGAAAATTATAGCACAACTAAAGGGTTGGAAGGGTCTGCCTCTACCACTACTGGCAAGGTGCCACCTGATAAAAATGATGAGCTTTCCTAGACTGTTGTACCCATTCCAGACGATCCCGATATTGCTAAAACTGAGGGACGTAAATAGGCTCAACTCAGCGTATGCGGATTTTATATGGCGGGGAAGGAAACCTAGAATAAAGTTACGAACATTGATGAAGTCAACGGAGGAAGGAGGTCTTAGTTTCCCGGATGTTCGGGGTTATAACCTGGTGTGTATAATGAGACATGTGTTTGATTGGTTGAGAGGAACAAGCAGGCACTCAGACTATGGCATGGAAGCCAAGTATGCATCACCGTGGGATTTGGCGTCCATTTTACACTCCCCATTGTCCAGGGCGGATGGGCATATAAGGAACTCAATCTTATTCCGAGACACTATGCTAACATGGAAACTGGTAAGAAAGAAATTGGGACTGTCATGGAAAGTATCTAAGTACTTAAATCCCTGGGCATCTCCGAACTTTCCCATGGGACGGGAAAATAAGCTATTTACTAGATGGAAAGAGAAGGGCGTCGAGAGAATGAAGGATGTCATGAATGTGGAGGAGAGAAGGTGGCTGACAGGACGGGAAGTGCTTGACAAGTATGAACTTAATAGCTCACATATCATCCAGTATGAACAACTGAAGCATGGAGTATTTGTAGATTTGGGGGAGCTTGGAAAGGAATTGAATAAGAGTTTGATTGATGAGCTTATGGAAAGTGATGTAGCAAGTGTAAATGTTTCCAAAATTTTCCGAACATTTCGGGGAATGCTTATATCTGGGGAGGATAGCCGTACTCTAACAGCGTGGGGGAAACAATTGAAAGGGCAGGAAGTTGTAGGGGATATATTGAAGGGATGGGTACAGATGCGGAAACATGTTACCAATGAGAGATGGAGAGACACCCAATTTAGAATTTTACACAGGGCTATTATGGGCTTCAACATTCCGGGAAGAGATATGCGGTGTCCTAAATGTCAAAGAGAAAAAACAGATATGCTACATGGACTATGGGAGTGTAAGGAAATTCACAGGTTCTGGAATCAAGTTAGATTATTTGTCCAGGCAACATGGGGAATTTCTGGAAATCTAGAGCTAATGGTGTGGATTTTCCATTCCTTTGAGGGAGGAGTAAGAGGGGGATCGGACATGCCGGGAAAGAAGAAATATACAATAGTACATGACATAGCCATGATAGCCAAACGGTCCATATTAAAGCATTGGATACAAAGGGAGGGACCATCCATAAAAGAGGTCATCGGGGAATTACATAATTTATTGAGGCTGGAGAAAGTGGAAGCGGAAACGGACAAAGACAGGTTGACACCCAAGTTCTTTGGGAAATGGAGAAATTTCATTGAAAGTCAATTTACTCAGGGAGAAATAAATAATCTGATGACACCTTTTATACAATCGGAATGGTACCTTCTGAATGATATCCAGGACAAACTGGGTAAATTGAAAATCACGGAGGTGTGGGTTCCGGAGGAAAGGGAGACGAGACGCTAAGGTAGCCACAAGACGTGCCAGAAAATTTGGAAGCATTCGGGGTTGGCTTAGGGGCTTAATGACTCTAATTGACTTGTATCGTGTCTGTTATTTCTTAGTACTTTTGCCTTGGTTTAATAGAGACCATATCAATCAGATAATCAGTTTAAAATATCAAGTTGGGGCATTGCACCCTATTATGTCACATATTGTCAGACAAATGTTTTTCCTTGCGTAACCTTGAATATCTTGTTATGTTTATAAAAAATTGGAAAATTAATAAAAAGTTTTGGAAAAAAAAAAAAAATACCAATAAAAAATTTGTTACAAAAAAATGTTATTTCCCTTAAATAATTCTGATCCTTGCAGTCCTGAGGAAGATCGGAGAAAACAGGGAAAAAAAATCATGCTGAAAGCACCATTCTAGCCAAAAAGACCGTGGTTTTCCTGGTTGAGGAGGAGGTCGGTCACCGAACCATGAATGCGGCTGGGGGTCCCAGACCTACTTTCCCAAGAACCGATTCACCATCCTCAAGCAGCCAGCTTGCCTTTGACAGCATGGAATTTGAGAGTTCATTACTAAAAATTAGAGGGTTTTCTCCCAATTTAATTTCTACACTTCTTTGGTGTAGGAAACCAGTTACCACTAAGATATATGGTAAAACTTGGAGAAAGTTTTTGTCCTCTTTCTGGACAAATTTGGAAAGTGGAGTGCCGATCAATTTCATTCTGCCGTTCCTTCAAAAGGGGCTAGAACAAAGTATTTCGTTTAGTACTCTCAAAGTTCAGGTTTCAGCTCTTGGGGCCCTATATAATTATGATTTGGCAGGTGATTATTGGATTTCTCGGGTCATCAAGGCCTGCCCTAGACTGATGCCTATTCATAATATAGGTTTGGCTCCTTGGGACCTCAATCTGGTTCTGACAGCCCTAACAGATCCTCCATTCCAACCTTTAAGTTTAATATCAGTTATAGAGTGGGTCCGGAAAGTATTCAGAGCCCTTTAAATTTTTCACTCTTTGTTTCATTGCAGCCATTTGGTAAATTCAAAAAAGTTCTTTTTTTTCTCATTAATGTACACTCTGCACCCCATCTTGACAGAAAAAAAACAGAAAGACATTTTTGCAAATTTTTTAAACAAGAAAAACTGAAATATCACATGGTCATAAGTACATGCTGTCCATTTCCTTGTGATTCTTGAGATTGTTCTACTCCTTCATTGGAGTCCAGCTGTGTTTAATTAAACTGGTATGACTTGATTTGGAAAGGCACACACCTGTCTATATAAGACTTCACAGCTCACAGTGCATGTCACACCAAATGAGAATCATGAGGTCAAAGGAACTACCCAAGGAGCTCAGAGAAAGAATCGTGGCAAATCACAGATCTGGCCAAGGTTACAAAAGAATTTCAGCAGTACTCAAGGTTCCTAAGAGCACAGTGGCCTCCATAATCCTTAAATGGAAGAAGTTTGGGGCCACTAGAATTCTTCCTAGACCTGGTCGCCCAGCCAAACTGAGCAATCGTGGGAGAAGAGCCTTGGTGAGAGAGGTAAAGAAGAACCCCAAAATCACTGTAGCTGAGCTCCAGACATGCAGTGAGGAGATGAGAGAAAGTTCCACAAAGTCAACTATCACTGCAGCCCTCCACCAGTCAGGCCTTTATGACAGAGTGTCCCAACAGAAACCTCTCCTCAGTGCAAGACATATGAAAGCACACATAGAGTTTGCAAAATAACACATGAAAGACTCTCAGACTATCAGAAATAAGATTCTCTGCTCTGATGAGACGAAGATATAACTTTTTGGTGTTAATTCTAAGCGGTATGTGTGGAGAAAACCAGACACTGCTCATCATCTGCCCAATACAATCCCAACAGGGAAACATGGTGGTGGCAACATCATGCGATGGGGATGTTTTTTAGCTGCAGGGACATGACGACTGGTTGCAATTGAAAGAAGGATGAATGTGGCCAAGTACAAAAATAACCTGGAAGAAAACCTCTTCCAGAGTGCTCTGGACCTCAGACTTGGCCAAAGGTTCACCTTCCAACAAGACAATGACCCTAAGCACACATCTAAAATAACAAAGGAGTGACTTCAGCACAACTCTGTGACCATTCTTGACTGGCCCAGACAGAGCTCTGACCTAAACCCAATTAAGCATCTCTGGAGAGACGTGAAAATGGCTCTCTTGCAATACTCTTTTGCAAGGAAGAATAGCAGAGGATCCCCAAATCCAGGTGTGAAAAACTTGTTGCATCATTCCCAAGAAGACTCATGGCTGTACTAGTCAAAAAGGGTGCTACTACTCAATACTGAGCAAAGGGTCTGAATACTTATGACCATGTGATATTTCAGTTTTTCGTGCAGAGTGTACATAAATGAGAAAAAAAGAAGGGAATTTTGTTTACTTACCGTAAATTCCTTTTCTTCTAGCTCCAATTGGGAGACCCAGACAATTGGGTGTATAGCTATGCCTCCGGAGGCCACACAAAGTATTACACTAAAAGTGTAAAGCCCCTCCCCTTCAGCCTATACACCCCCCGTACTGCTACGGGCTCATCAGTTTTGGTGCAAAAGCCAGAAGGAGGAAAAAATTATAAACTGGTTTAAAGTAAATTCAATCCGAAGGAATATCGGAGAACTGAAACCATTTAACATGAACAACATGTGTATACAAAAAACAGGGGCGGGTGCTGGGTCTCCCAATTGGAGCTAGAAGAAAAGGAATTTACGGTAAGTAAACAAAATTCCCTTCTTCTTTGTCGCTCCTCATTGGGAGACCCAGACAATTGGGACGTCCAAAAGCAGTCCCTGGGTGGGTAAATAATACCTAACGGCTCCGTCCTACAGGTGGGCAACTGCCGCCTGAAGGACTCGCCTACCTAGGCTGGCATCTGCCGAAGCATAGGTATGCATCTGATAGTGTTTCGTGAAAGTGTGCAGGCTCGACCAGGTAGCTGCCTGACACATCTGCTGAGCCGTAGCCTGGTGTCGCAAGGCCCAGGACGCCCCCACGGCCCTGGTAGAATGGGCCTTCAGTCCTGAGGGAACCGGAAGCCCCGAGGAACGGTAAGCTTCGAGAATTGGTTCCTTGATCCACCGAGCCAGGGTTGATTTGGAAGCTTGTGTCCCTTTACGCTGGCCAGCGACAAGGACAAAGAGAGCATCGGAGCGGCGCAGGGGCGCTGTACGAGAAATGTAGAGTCTGAGTGCTCTCACCAGATCTAACAAGTGCAAATCCTTTTCACATTGGTGAACTGGATGAGGACAAAACGAGGGTAAGGAGATGTCCTGATTGAGATGAAAAGTGGGCAAGGCAAATGGCCAGGGAGAAAACGCCTGAGCAGAGCACCACGACAGGAATATTTTCCACGTCCTGTGGTAGATCTTGGCGGACGTTGGTTTCCTAGCCTGTCTCATAGTGGCAATGACCTCTTGAGATAATCCTGAAGACGCTAGGATCCAGGACTCAATGGCCACACAGTCAGGTTGAGGGCCGCAGAATTCAGATGGAAAAACGGCCCTTGAGACAGCAAATCTGGTCGGTCTGGCAGTGCCCACGGTTGGCCGACCGTGAGATGCCACAGATCCGGGTACCACGACCTCCTCGGCCAGTCTGGAGCGACGAGGATGGCGCGGCGGCAGTCGGCCCTTATCTTGCGTAACACTCTGGGCAACAGAGCCAGAGGAAGAAACACATAAGGAAGCTGAAACTGCGACCAATCCTGAACTAAGGCGTCTGCCGCCAGAGCTCTGTGATCTTGAGATCGAGCCATGAATGTTGGGACTTTGTTGTTGTGCCGTGACGCCATTAGGTCGACGTCCGGCATCCCCCAGCGGCAACAGATCTCCTGAAACACGTCCGGGTGAAGGGACCATTCCCCTGCGTCCATGCCCTGGCGACTGAGAAAGTCTGCTTCCCAGTTTTCTACGCCCGGGATGTGACCTGCGGATATGGTGGATGCTGTGGCTTCCACCCACAGCAGAATCCTCCGGACTTCCTGGAAGGCTTGCCGACTGCGTGTCCCACCTTGGTGGTTGATGTAAGCCACCGCTGTGGAGTTGTCCGACTGAATTCGGATCTGCTTGCCTTCCAGCCACTGCTGGAACGCTTTTAGGGCAAGATACACTGCCCTGATCTCCAGAACTTTGATCTGAAGTGAGGACTCTTGCTGAGTCCACGTACCCTGAGCCCTGTGGTGGAGAAAAACTGCTCCCCACCCTGACAGGCTCGCGTCCGTCGTGACCACCGCCCAGGATGGGGGTAGGAAGGATTTCCCTTTCGATAATGAGGTGGGAAGAAGCCACCACCGAAGGGAAGCTTTGGTTGCTTGAGAGAGGGAGACGTTCCTGTCTAGGGACGTCGGCCTCCTGTCCCACTTGCGTAGGATGTCCCATTGAAGAGGACGCAGGTGAAACTGCGCGAAAGGGACTGCTTCCATTGCTGCCACCATCTTCCCCAGGAAGTGCATGAGGTGCCTCAAGGGGTGTGACCGACCTTGAAGGAGAGATTGTACCCCTGTGTGTAGTGAACGCTGTTTGTCCAGCGGAAGCTTCACTATCGCTGGAAGAGTATGAAACTCCATGCCAAGATATGTCAGTGATTGGACCGGTGTCAGATTTGACTTTGGAAAATTGATGATCCACCCGAAACTCTGGAGAATCTCCAGAGTAACGTTGATGCTGTGTTGGCATGCCTCTTGAGAGGGTGCCTTGACCAGCAGATCGTCTAAGTAAGGTATCACTGAGTGACCCTGAGAGTGGAGGACCGCAACTACTGTAGCCATGACCTTGGTGAAAACCCTTGGGGCTGTCGCCAGGCCGAACGGCAGTGCCGCGAACTGAAGGTGTTCGTCTCCTATGGCGAAGCGCAAGAAGCGCTGATGCTCTGGAGCAATTGGTACGTGGAGATAAGCATCCTTGATATCGATCGATGCTAGGAAATCTCCTTGGGACATTGAGGCGATGACGGAGCGGAGGGATTCCATCCGGAACCGCCTGGTCCTTACGTGTTTGTTGAGCAGTTTTAGGTCCAAAACAGGACGGAAGGACCCGTCCTTCTTTGGAACCACAAACAGGTTGGAGTAGAAACCGTGACCCTGTTGCTGAAGAGGAACCGGGACCACCACTCCTTCTGCCTTCAGAATGCCCACCGCCTGCAGAAGAGCCTCGGCTCGCTCGGGAGGCGGAGATGTTCTGAAGAATCGAGTCGGAGGACGAGAGCTGAACTCTATCCTGTAACCGTGAGACAAAATGTCTCTCACCCAACGGTCTTTTACTTGTGGCAGCCAGGTGTCGCAAAAGCGGGAGAGCCTGCCACCGACCGAGGATGCGGTGTGAGGAGGCCGTAAGTCATGAGGAAGCCGCCTTGGTAGCGGCACCTCCGGCGGTCTTTTTAGGGCGTGATTTAGACCGCCATGCGTCGGCGTTCCTCTGATCCTTCTGAGGCCTTTTGGACGAGGAGAATTGTGACCTGCCCGCACCCCGAAAGGACCGAAACCTCGACTGTCCCCTCCTCTGTTGGGGTGTTTTTGGTTTGGCTTGGGGTAAGGATGTTTCCTTTCCCTTGGATTGTTTGATGATTTCATCCAATCTCTCACCAAACAAACGGTCGCCAGAAAATGGCAATCCAGTTAAGCACTTTTTGGAAGCCGAATCTGCCTTCCATTCCCGCAGCCACAAGGCCCTGCGTATTACCACCGAATTGGCGGCTGCAACCGCCGTACGGCTCGCAGAGTCCAGGACAGCATTAATAGCGTAGGACGCAAATGCCGACGTTTGAGAGGTTATGGACGCCACCTGCGGCGCAGACGTACGTGAGTGCGTCAATTTGCGCCTGACCAGCTGAGATAGCTTGGAGTGCCCATACGGCTGCGAATGCTGGAGCAAAAGACGCGTCGATAGCTTCATAGATGGATTTCAACCAGAGCTCCATCTGTCTGTCAGTGGCATCCTTGAGTGAAGCTCCATCTTCCACTGCAACTATGGATCTAGCCGCCAGTCTGGAGATTGGAGGATCCACCTTGGGACACTGAGTCCAGCCCTTGACCACGTCAGGGGGAAAAGGGTAACGTGTATCCTTAAGGCGCTTGGAAAAATGCTTATCTGGATAAGCTCGGTGTTTCTGGACTGCCTCTCTGAAGTCAGAGTGGTCCAGAAACATACTCTTTGTACGCTTGGGAAACCTGAAACGGAATTTCTCCTGCTGAGAAGCTGACTCCTCCACTGGAGGAGCTGAGGGAGAAATATTCAACATTTCATTGATGGACGCAATAAGATCATTCACTATGGCGTCCCCATCAGGAGTATCAAGGTTGAGAGCGGCTTCAGGATCAGAATCCTGATCAGCTACCTCCGCTTCATCATACAGAGAGTCCTCTCGCTGAGACCCTGAACATTGTGATGATGTCGAGGGAATTTCATAGCGAGCTCGCTTAGTCGGTCTGGGGCTGCGGTCCGTGTCAGAGACCTCACCCTGGGATCCATGAGACACCCCGGGAAGACATTGCTGTTCCAACTGAGGGGAACCAGGGGACAATGATACCACAGTGCCCCTGGCTTGAGATGCCGGCCTGGACTGCAAGGCTTCTAATATCTTAGCCATAGTCTCAGAAAGTCTTTCAGTAAAAACTGCAAATTCCGTCCCTGTCACCTGGACAGTGTTAACATGTGGTTCTCCCTGGGCCACCCCTAGCAGAGGCTCCGGCTGAGAAAGTGCCACAGGGGCCGAGCATTGCACACAATGAGGGTCAGTGGAACCTGCCGGCAGTATAGCCGTACATGCTGCACAGGCAGCATAGTAAGTCTATGTCATGGCACCCTTGCTATTTGTGGACGACATGCTGTTGTCTCCTCTGAGCAATACAGGAGGGTAAATAGCCACAAATCAACAGTGCACCCTACAGTGTAAAGTATAGACTATAATCATATAAACTATAAATACACTTCTGCACTAGTGGGGCCAGCACCACAGGTGCTGCTTACCGCCTGCGCAAAGCGTTTGTGTGGGCACCAGAATTCCTGCCTGGGTCTCTTTGAGCTTGTCTCTCCTCTCCAGCGTTAGCAGAGCTGAGAGGAATGGCTGCCAGCGTCCTGGGGAGAGGAGGGAGCCGTGGGCGTGACCCAGAAAAGTGCGGGAACTGGTGCCCCACTGTGCAGAGTGAGGGGGGTGGAGTATGCAAAGCATGCTCCACCCCTCAGTGCTGCTGACCTGTACAGCGTCCCGCCCTTCCCCTGACTGGCAGGGCTGGGGGCGGGAAAAGAATGAGACTAGGCCGCAGAAGCCGGGGACTATAGTTATAAGCGAGGCCGCCGTATAAGCGCGGTCGGCGCGAAAGTCCCCGGCGCACTAACAGTCCCAGCCGCGCCGCAGGGATAACCATGGCATCGGCGGTCAGCGCGGCAGTCCCCCTACACAAATACACTCAGCGACGCTGAAGTGTATAGTGGCACAAATGCAGCCAGCGCTGCTGTCCCCGGTGCACTAGCACACCCAGCAATGCTGGAGTGTTGCTGTGCGCGGTCCCCACGGGGACACAGAGTACCTCCAAGTAGCAGGGCCATGTCCCTGAACGATACTCGGCTCCTATCCAGCAGGGTCCTCAGGAGCTGTGGATGGAGCACGGTCTCCTGTGCCTGGAGACCGATGGGATCCCACTTCACCCAGAGCCCTAATTGAGGGATGGGGAAGGAAAGCAGCATGTGGGCTCCAGCCTCCGTACCCGCAATGGATACCTCAACCTTAACAACACCGCCGACAAGAGTGGGGTGAGAAGGGAGCATGCTGGGGGCCCTGTTATGGGCCCTCTTTTCTTCCATCCGACATAGTCAGCAGCTGCTGCTGACTAAGCTGTGGAGCTATGCGTGGATGTCTGACCTCCTTCGCACAAAGCATAAAAACTGATGAGCCCGTAGCAGTACGGGGGGTGTATAGGCTGAAGGGGAGGGGCTTTACACTTTTAGTGTAATACTTTGTGTGGCCTCCGGAGGCATAGCTATACACCCAATTGTCTGGGTCTCCCAATTAGGAGCGACAAAGAAAGAACTTTTTTGAATTTACCAAATGGCTGCAATGAAACAAAGAGTGAAGAATTTAAAGGGGTCTGAATACTTTCCGTACCCACTGTATGCTTATCGCTAAAAACGGTAATTTTGGTAGCCTTAACATCAGCCTGTAGAGTTAGTGATATTCGGGCCCTGTGAATAAACCTTGTTTTTACACAATTCTTGCAGAATAGAGTTATCTTAGGACTAGATATAAGCAAACTCGAGGTTCAATTTTCGAAAAAAAACAGGGATCATGTTTGGAATTTGAATGCTTTACTTGCAAACTTACCTTACATGAGCAACACTCTGCGCAGATATGCTTGGTGCTCAGCCCTGTGTGACCCGTTTGCAATGTTTGAACGGCTCGCTCTGGGGGTAACAACAGCGTGATTGGATGCAGTGTGTAACAAATAAAAAATTGAAAAAGCCACCCCACCCTCCCTCGGAAGTGATCTGCTTATGGCTGGCTGTATGTGGGTGGAGACTCAAACTGCCAATCAGTGATTCCGTACCTCCTTGGGCCAAGTTCGGACCAGTGGAGGTTTGGATCGTTTGCTGCCGGCGAACCGAACCTCCAAAGGTTCACTCATCTTTACTTGAGACCAGATCCAGCGTATCTCCCTAAAGTTGTTTCAAAGTTCCATAGAACTCTGGAGATTATCCTTCCATCATTTTGTGATAATCCTAAGAATCATAAAGAACAGAAGCTACAGTTGAAACCAGAAGTTTACATACACTATCTAAAAAGACATATGCATCTTTTTGTCACTATTTGACATGAAATCAGAATAAGCCTTTCCCAGTTTAGGTCAATTAGGAACCAAAATTATTTATATTTGCCAAATACCAGAACTAATGAGAGAGAGAGAAGATATTTTAAGGCATTTTTATTACTTTCCTCAAAGTCAAAAGTTTACATACAATAAGAGTACTATGCTTTTAAACAATATGTGACAGCCCATATGATGATGTCATGTCTTCGGAGGCTTCTGAGGTTTATTGGCAAGATCTAAGTTAATTAGAGACATACCTGTGGATGCACAGTATTTTAATGCACACTTGAAACACACGGCTTCTTTGTGTAGCATCATAGGAAAGTCAAAAGAAATCAGCCAAGATCTCAGGAAGAGAATTCTGGACTTGCACAAGTCTGGTTCATTAATGGGTGCATTTTCCAGATACCTGACTGTGCCTCATTCATCTGTACAAACAATTATACGCAAGTACAAACAAGATGGGAATGTGCAGCCATCATACCGCTCAGGAAGGAGACGGGTTCTGTGTACCAGAGATGAACGTGGCCAGACATGTGCATATCAACCCAAGAACAAAAGATTATGTGGCAATACTAAAGCAACATCTCATGACATAATCCAGGAACTTATAGCATAGGCGGAAATGGGTCTTCCAAATGGACCATGACCTGAAGCATACTTTCAAACTGGTTACAAATAGAGATGAGCGAACCTAAGGTTCGGTTTTCGAACAGAACACCGACTAAAAAACACAGGACTCGGGTTCGGAGTTTGAATGCTTTACGTGCAAGCTTAACTTGCACGAGCAACGCTGTGCTCAGGTACTCTTGGTGCTCAGCTCTGTGCGACCCTCTTGCAGTGTTTGAACGGCTGGCACTGGGGGTGACAACAACGTGCTCAGATGTAGTGTGCCACAATAAAAAAAAGTTTGAAAAAGCCCTCCCCTGGAAGTGATCTATCATGGCTGGCTGTATGTGGGCAGAGACTCAAACTGCCAATCAGTGTTTCTGAACCTCATTGTGCAAGGTTCAGTCACAAAGAGGTTCGGCCACAAAGAGATTCGTTCGTTTGCGGCCAGCGAACCAAACCTCCATAGGTTCACTCATCTTTAGTTACAAGTGGCTTAAGGATGGCAAAGTCAATGTTTTGAAGTGGCCCTGATCTCAATCCTATTGGACAATTTATGGGCAAAACTGAAAAGGCAGGTGCGAGCAACGGGACCTACAAAACTACAAACATGACCTACAAAAATGGCTAAGTTACACCACTTCTGTCAGGACCAAATTCCTACTAACTATTGTGAGAAGCTTGTGGAAGGAGATCCAAAACGTTTGACCCAAGTCATACAGTTTAAGGGCAATGGCACCAAATACTAATGAAATGCATGTAAACTTTTGATTTGGCAGAAAGTTATATAAATGCCTTAAATATCCTCTCTCTCATTATTCTGGCATTTGGCAAATATAAATAATTTTGGTTCCTAATTGACCTAAATGGGAAAGGTTTATTCTGATTTCACTTCAGTTACGAAGAAAAACATGCAGATGTGTCTTCTTAGATAGTGTATGTAAACTTCTGGTTTGAACTGTACATTCTTTAGATGTTAGAATATGCATAAAAGAATAAACATCTGTTACAAACCCTTGGATGAAAGATAAAGTGTTATTTGTGTCCTTTCAGGGTCATAGGAAGTGGCTTAGGGCATCTAGATACACTCTAGGTAGATGGATTAGGGAGGCCATCAGCTTAGCCTGTTCTGTAAGTGGCAGACAGGTGCCAGAACATCTAAACACTCACTCCACGAGAGCGGTGTCATCTTCCTGGGTAAAGAGATAAGAGGTTTCCGTCGAACAACTTTGTAAGGTAGCAACAAGGTCCTCACCATCTACTTTCTATAGACACTATAGATTGGACCTTTCAGCCTCCAACCTCACCTTTGGAAAAGGGTTCTGCAGGCTGTGATCCCTCTGTCATGGTAGTGATAAAGGGAAGAGAAGGATGTGGGTTTATTGTTCCCAGAAGCAGGCTTACCTTGAGATGGGTGTGACTAAGTGCCTACCCAGTCTTCACCAGACCCTCTGATTTTCACGGGTGTGTCATGATTGACAGACAGTCTTGTGGTGTCCGGCTGAACATCTCAGCATTTGGCTACACAAACTGCTGGCTGACATTCTAGTCTTCCTGCTGTGGTGTAAATGGTATCCTACGTATCTTCTCTGCTTAGGGTTAATCCCTTTCCTTTTAGGACCCTGCGGAAATCCAGACCTTTCAGCTGCTAATCATCATCACTTCCTCTTGTGTCCTTAAATGCTCACATTTTCCCTGGGTGTTTGCTAGTGATACTTATATTCCTTTATAGGCCTTGAATGCAAGCAGTTGGCTTGCAATCATCTGTAGAAACATTGTCGTTTCTTGCTGTTTCTCTCTCTGAGTCTTCTTGGAGATAAGGTATTTGTTTTGTTCACTTCCCCCTGTTTGTGCTCCCTGTGTATTCTTTAGAGCAGGGGTGGGGAACCTCCGGCCCGCGGGCTCTATGTGGCCCTCGATTACTTTTTATGTGACCCCTGGGCACATTCCCGGGGAGCTCAGTACTCGGGCGGCAGCCGCGGTTGTCGGCCCTTTAAATCCTAATGCGTGGCCTGTGTCAGCGTGCTGGTACGTACTTGTGGGCGGGTTAAGTATGAGATGTGCTGCATTCCCGTCCCACAGAAGAGGAGCGGCAGGTTTACTGGCCTCCCAGCTGTACAAGCTGTGTAACTCCTGCCTCCCTGCTGTGAGCCTCCTGCCTGTTGTGAGCTACCTGCCTCCCTACTGCAAGTCTCCTGCCTCCCTGCTGTGCAAGACCTCCTGTTGTGCAAGCCCCCCTGCTGTGCAAGCCTCCCTGCTGTGCAAGCCTCCCTGCTGTGCAAGCCTCCCTGCTGTACCTTTTCTCCCGCTGCCGTGAGCCTTCTGCCTCCCTGCTGTGAGCCTCCTTGCTGTGCATGCATCCCTGCTATACCTGCTGCCTCCTGCTGTGCAAGCCTCCCTGCTGTGAGCCTCTTGCCTCCCAGCTGTGCACCTCCTGCCTCCCACTGCTGTGAGCCTCCTGTCTCTCTGCTGTGCATGACTCCCTGTTGTGCATGCCTCCTGCCTCCCACTGCTGTGCATGCCTCCCACTGTGAGCCTCCTGCCTCCCACTGCTGTGAGCCTCCTGCCTCTCTGCTGTGCATTCATCTCTGCTGTGTGCCTGCCTCCCAGTGCTGTGTGCCACCCTCCCTCCAGTGCTGTGTGCCACGCCCCCCAGTGTTGTCTGTGCTCCCTCAGTCCTGTTCATGTCCTCCAGTCCTCTTTGTGCCCCTCTAGTGTTGTCCGTGCCACTGCCAGTGCTGTCCGAGTCCCAGCCCCTCCTGTGATGTGTATATGCCCCCGGTCCCTCCTGCTGTGATGTGTTCATATATCCCCAGCCCCTCTTGTGATGTGTTTATATGTCCCCATCTCCTCCTGTGATGTATATATATGTCTCCAACACACTGTGTGTGTGTGTGTATATATATATATATATATATATGTTATTATTATTTATAGAGCACCATTGATTCTATGGTGCTGTACATGAGAGGGGGTTACATACAGAGTACATCTACAAGTTATAATAGACAGACTAGTACAGAGGGAAGAGGGCCCTGCCCTTGCTGGCTTACATTCTAAAGGGTTTTGGGGAGGAGACAGTAGGTGGGGTGTAGGTAGGCTGGCGGCTCCACACGGTGGTGGGGCGGCAGCTCCGCACGGTGGTGGGGCGGCAGCTCCGCAGGGTGGTGGGGTCATTGAAGATTATAGGCAGTTCTGAACAGATGAGTTTTCAAGTCCCGTTTGAAGTTTGAAAGTGTGTGTATATATATATATATATATATATATATATATATATAATCTCTGCCCCCAGCCCTGCCTGATGTATGTGCCTTCAGTGTCTCCTACATGATGTATATGATTTACCAATCTGTTGACTGTGCTCCAGACCGAGACAAATCTAGAAAAGCAGTTGTGAGAAGCCACATGATCTATATCACCGAACATCACAGCTGCACTAAAGAGAAGCAGCTCCAGCCACCACAGTAAGGGTTAATTAATTAATTGACCAAATATATTAGAGTAATTTTCAAGCTAATAATTTTTTGCGGCCCCCGAAGGTTGGTAGAAATTTGAAAATGGCCCCCAGCAGAATAAAGGTTCCCCACCCCTGCTTTAGAGCTTAAGGGGGCTTTACACGCTGCGCCCTCGTCGGTTGTGCGTCATGGGCAAATCGCTGCCCGTGGCGCACAACATCGCTAGGACCCGTCACACTATACTTACCTTCCTAGTGACGTTGCTGTGGCCGGCGAACCGCCTCCTTTCTAAGGCGGCGGTTCGTGCGGCGTCACAGCGATGTCACACGGCAGCCGTCCAATAGAAGCGGATGGGCGGAGAGCAGCCGAAAGAAAGTGACGCCCTCCTTGTTGCCGGAGGACGCAGGTACGGTATTGTTCGTCGTTCCTGGGGTGTCACACGTAGCGATGTGTGCTGCCTCAGGAACGACGAACAACCTGCGTCCTGCAACAGCAACGATATTTGGGATTAGAACGACGTGTCAACGATCAACGATTAGGTGAGTATTTTTGATTGTTATCGGTTGTTCGTACGTTTCACGCGCAACGACGTCGCTAACAAGGCCGGATGTGCATCACGAATTCCGTGACCCCAACGATATCTCGTTAGCGATGTCGTTGCATGTAAAGCCCCCTTTATTGGGGCTGACTAAGTGCTCATCCCATCCACTTCCTACCTAGGGGCCCAGGTATCCGACTCAGTGCATCGGTGCGGGACCTATCTAGGGTGGTCAGGGGAGCCAGGGGCAAGCAGCAGGTTTGGTCAGGGGTAACCATCTCCCCCTTCCCTAAATACAGGGTTTCCCTTCTCTTCTCTGTACGAATGGTACTTCCCCATACTTAGCGTGATATTGATGCTGATAATGCAGTTGTCTAACGATAGGCGCAAGGCGAGATGGGGTAAGGGATACACTGAACTAGGGAAGGATATGGAGGGGCAACTCCTGACATTCTCAGCAGCCGAGCTTTCCGACATCCCTAGAGGGATTAGGGTTATTTCGCCCCGTGCGGAAATCACATGCCTATCCCTGTCTTTCCCTAAACACAGCCCTGTCTAGTGCGTAGGGCAAAGGAACACTAATCCCACTCTAGGTTAAAGACACAGAGAGGATAAAGCAGACAGGGGTAAAGCAAATAGCAATCGCACCAAACTCGCCAAACTACATGAAGGAGGAAAGGGGAATTGACCAGTGAGGCAAAGTGAAAAGGGATTAATAGGAAGGGCAAACACACACTACTTCCACATAGCAAACTACAACTGCGGCTCCCAAAATTACTTCCCGATGCACAGGTTCCCTCTAGAGGATAGCATTGATAGAGCTATCACTGGCAACTCCCTGAGCTGAGAGAGGAGTCTGTATAGCAGAGATAATTGGTAACACAGAACAGCTGATTCCAGCCTTTTATCCACAGTTTAGGAGACCAGACGAACAACTTAACCCTTGCAGCACTGGATCAAGTAGAATCTGCACAGCCATCAATTTTAACCTGTGCAAGTGTGCGTGTAGTCCTGTGCTGTGGTCTCCTGACACCAGAAATAGGAGGGAGCACTCGCCATCGTGGTACCCTCGTGACATCCTCCCTTTTGTAGTGCGGTCATGGGTGATTGGAAAATTTATAATTATTTACCATCAATATGTTTTTTTCTGAACTAATGACAGCGCCTTTATATTCCCTCCTATCACTTGTGGGGTGTTGCACCATTCTGCTTTTACTCACATTTAGATATAGTGTATACAGTTGTGTATAAGGTTAATAATGTTTCTTGGAGATCCTTTCATGCTCTGTAATCCAACTGAAGCAAGGATAGGTACCGTCTTTTTATCCCTAGGTTTCTTGTCCTTGAGCGACGGAGCCCTCTATCTCATGGAGCTGTCATGGGTTCCAAACAAAAACATTACCAGTAAGTAATTATGTATTGTTTTATTGTTAGGGGGCTTACTGTGCTATATGTTTGCAACTATAATAATGGAGAGCGCAAGGGTCTTATATGGTTAAAAAGTGAGGTACATTCTGAAAAGACACTCACCTGTCAGGATTGTGAATGGCACAACCCCTCTGTAAGACCGAAGAGATAATGGTGGCTGCTGCAGTACCCACGTGGAAATTCTTAATACAGTAGAACCTTGGTTAACGAGAACAATCCGTTCTGGGACTGTGCTTGTTAACCAAGTTACTCATCTAGCAAAGCAAAATTTCCCATAGGAAATCATTGCAATGCAGACAATTTGTTCCACAACTTGTTAAATGTCCCATCCTGGTCCCCTATTCTATCATTCCACACACGTAGAAACACACACAAACACACACAAACATGCACAAACACGCACGCACTCACACATATTATACTCACCTTACCTTCCGTTCCATCGCCGGCCTCCTGGTTCTTGTAGGTTGTGTATCGGGTAACAAGATGTGTATCGGGTAACCATTGCGACCGATGCCGGAATAACCGCTGCCAGAGTGCTGACGTCAAAGACAGGAGCCGCTTGCCTCTGACTGGTCAGCGCGCTGCCTTAGAGTAGCGGTTGACAGCGGACGTTCCTCTCTCGTCACGATGGTTACCGATACACATCCTGTTCCGGCGAACTAGAAGAACTGGGAGGCCGGCGATGGAACGGAAGGTAAGGTGAGCATAATATGTGTGTGTGCGTGAGTTTTTGTGTGTGTTTGTGTGTGTTTGTGTGGACTGCAAGAGCGGGTTAGAGCGCGGTGGATGTACGGAACCAGAAGTGTGTGCGGTGAGTATTTTGCTCGTACTGTGCTTGCTCGTAAAGTGAGTTACAAATTTACAGCAAGTTTTGCTCGTTAAGCAAAATACTCGCAAACTGGGTTACTCGTTAACCGTGGTTCCACTGTATGGATAAAGTGAACGGGTATAATACCGCGCTGCCACCAGAATTGATAAATTAATGTTGAGTTTATTTCTTACAGGTCGACGTGTTTCTGAGAGCTACAGCCCCTTCATCAGGACCAAACAAATACAACATATCATATCATTGATATGTTGTATTTCTTTGGTCCTGATGAAGGGGACGTAGCTCTCAGAAACGCGTCGACCTGTAAGAAATAAACTCAACATTAATGTATCAATTCTGGTGGCAGCGCGGTATTACATATACCCGTTCACTTTATATGTTTGCAACAGGTGTGTTTGGACATTTAAAAAAATATGGTCATTAGGCCTTAAAACAGGGTAACTACAAGCTCAGATGCACAATACATGACAAATTACAATGTGTTATCATTTATTTACCAAAAACTAGGCCTAATTGCAGACGCAGAGGTAAGTAGCAGGCAGGGGCTAAGCTCTGATCAGCACAAGAGATCAGACTGTGCAGTGATAAAGTCCACTAGGAGGAGGAGTAAAATCAGTAAAAAAAAAAAAGATACAAAAACCCCCAAAAGTTCAAAGCACCCCCTTTTGTCCCCATTGAATATAAAACAATAATAATAAAAAAATATATACACATTTGGTATCTCCACATTCATAAACGCCCGATCTATCAAAATATAAAATCAATTAATCTGATCAGTACACGGTGTAGCGAGAAAAAAATTCCATGCGCTTTAATTGTTTTTTTTTTTTTTTTAAATGCAATAACAGGCGATCAAAACATCGCATCTACCCAGTAATGGTATAATTAAAAACGCCGGCTCAAGACGCAAAAAATAAGTCTTCGCTGAGCCCCAGATCCCGAAAAATGAGAACGTTACGTGTCTCAGCAAATAGCGAAAAAAAAAACGCAGGGTTTTTTTTCTTTTTACAAACTTCTAAAAAACAGTTTCACCACTTGGATAAAAGTAAAATTATACATGTCTGGTATCTACAAACTCGTACCGACCTCGGGAATCATAACGCCAGGTCAGGCCTGGAAAACAGTAAACACTGTAAATTTGAAAAAAAAAACAAAAACAACAACAATCATGCCAATGCACTTTTTCTGCAATTTCACCGCTCTTGGAATTTTTTTTCCCATTTTCCAGTACAATAAGGGGCAAAATAAATGGTATTGTTCAAAAGTATAACTCGTCCTGCAAAAAAACAAGCCCTCAAATGGGTAAATTGATGTAAAAAGAAAAAAGATAAAATACCTCATGGTACCAGCGGGGGGTCATTGGAGGGCACAACCCATTATAAAGATCTAGGTTTGGAGAGAGGACACGCAGAGGTGGAGTGGGGGGAGGTCGGGAGGGGGGTTGGGATTCGAGGAGATACATTATCTGTAATTTTGTAGTTTAACATAATCATAATGTATTGTATTATATATGATGATTATCTGTTTTTGTTATTAAAAACTAATAAAAAGAAGGTAAAAAAAAAAAAAAAAAAAAAAAAAGATTACGGCTCCTGGAAGAAGGGGAGGAAAAGACGACAAACGGAAAAATGCTGGCGGTGGGGGTGAAGGGGTTGACACGTGACTATAACAATGTGGAGTGATCACAAAGAGCTGCACCTGAGATTAGGGCTGCAAAGGATAGCCAGATAGAAAAGAGTCCTTAACCCCTAAAGCGCCAAAAGAAAGAAAATACATTTAAACACAAGCTGCTGACCTGCACACAATAAGGGTATTGCCCACAATCAGGACCCGCTGCGTCCTGGACGCAGAGGGTCCTGACCTGCGGGACTGCGCGTCTCCTCCGCAGGAGAATGCAGGAGACCGCAGCTGCTCGTACCCACGATCAGCATTCAGTGAGCAGCGGTCTCTCGCTTGTGTATGCGAATTTGCAGAAAACAATTGACATGCTGCTGCTTGGAAATTCACACCACAGGTCAGTGTTTTCTGCAGAAAAAACAAGCACAGTGGGCACGGGATTTGTAGAAATCCATCCACTGTGCTTGTACTGTACAACGCAGTGTTTTGGACACAGCTGAAGCATGCAGCATCCAAAGTGCAGCAAACACTGATCGTGGGCATTTACCCTTAGGCGTTGTGACCTCCTGGTCCCTGATTCAGCAGAGATCTCCCCAGAGCAGGGTCACCCATGACACCATGGTACTGTAATAGAAGCCAACACTATAATTCATTTAATTCCATCCATAAAAAAATTGTTTCCGTAATTATCTGTAAATTGTATTATCAAAAATTCAAAGAGTAAAAAGGAACTAATAGCTTCCTAATTGTCAAATGTTACAGTTAGGGTGTGATGTGCTGGGTGATGCATTGAAGGGGTTAAATATAATTTCACTTTCTGGCTTTACACAATCTGCAGCTGTGTTTTTGAAGCATTTCCTTAAGGCAGAATGTCCTAAGATAAAGGGTCTAGGCTAGGAGGTGGGAGTCTGGGTCACACAGTGTGAAGGCCAAGTTTAGGAGAGCTAATTGTCTTCCCTCCGAGCCATATCAAAATCTTCAAAACTAGAATGATGGACAAACATATCTTAAGATAATTTACTGTATGAATGGAAGATCATTATTTATTACATGTATTAAAATTCTATGATTGGAGATACTTATATAAATGACTTAAAGGGAACCAACCATCAGGATTTTCATATATAAAGTAAAGCCGGTGCTATACTGGTGCTGGGATGCTGAATGTAAGCAGAGCTTTTGTTCTGAGATTGGATGTTTTATTTCAGAAATATGCAAAAGTAAAGTTTCAGCAATACACTTATATATGTATGATTGACAGGTGCAACAGGGGTGGGAATATGTGGGTCGGGTCTTGCTATCTATTCCCACCCTCTCTTGCCTTCTTCCCCCTCTCACTGTCTTAGGCCTCCTTCACACGTACTTGTCTCCAGTACATGTTTGGTCCGTTTCCTCACGTACCGGAGACACGGGCACACGTCGTAGACCCATTAAAATCAATGGGTCTGCGCTCACGTGCGTGTTCTGCCATGGAGCGTGTGTACGTGTGAAGCATACGTGTGCCCGTGTGCTCCACACGTAGATATGTCCGTTTTCTCTCCGGCATCACGGGTGTCACAAGGAACGCAAACGGGTCACACAGAACGCAAACGTTCGTGTGACACGCACCAGAGAAAACATGTGTCTGTGAGAAAAAAAAAAAAAAATTTACTCACCTTCTCCAGCCCTCCTGTCTCTGCCACTGCTGTCACTTGCTTCCGACTGCCCGCTCATTATGCTCATTGCATATTCACTTCACTGCGGCCAGAAGCAGCAGCAGCGTGGAGTCGGCAGGACCGGAGACCGAAGACCAGCACCACGGACAGCGAAGCCAGGGACAGGCGAGTAGAAAATTCCCGTTCTCCGTGTGTTATCACGGATAACACACGGAGAACACACGTAGTGCCATAAACACGGCTCACGGAGGTCAATACGCACCTTTGACAAGTCCGTGAAAAACGTGCGTGATTTTCACGGACGTGTGAAAGAGGCCATAGACATTAATTCCGGCACAGGCAGCAGACAGGGGTGGGAATAGATAGCTAGACCCGACCCACATATCCCTTTCCTGTTGCACCTGTCAATCAAATATCAGTGCATTGCTGGAACTTTACTTTCACTTATTTCTGAAATAAAACATCCGATCTCACAACAAAAGCTATGCGAGCCAGTATAGCACCGGCTTTACTTTATATATGAAAATCCTGCTGGTTGGTTCCCTTTAAGATTCTTTGTAGGTATATAATAAATGAATGTTACAGGAGGATCCTAGAATCTGCTGAAATCACATTCCGGGTGAATCCTACTTCAACATTTCTTAGGAATGCAATCTACTGTAAGTTCCCAAGTAAACTTTCAGGACAACCGAAAGGGCGATTTCAGAGAAGGAGAAACACAAAACAATGTGGTGAGCCAGCCATTGTCTTAAGGCCCCGCTACACGCAACGACATCATTAACGAGATGTCGTCGGGGTCACGGAATTCGTGATGCACATCCATGCATTGTTAGCGATGTCGTTGCGTGTGACACGTACGAGCGACTGCTGACGATCAGAAATACTCACCTAATCGCTGATCATTGACACGTCGTTCATTTTCAAAATGTCGTTGCTGTTTCAGGACGCAGGTTGTTCGTCGTTCCTGAGGCAGCACACATCGCTACGTGTGACACCCCAGGAACGACGAACAACACCGTACCTGCGTCCTCCGGCAACGAGGTGGGTGTGTCTTTCATGCGGCTGCTCTCCGCCCCTCTGCTTCTATTGGATGGCTGCTGTGTGACGTCGCTGTGACGCCGCCCGAACCGCCCCCTTAGAAAGGAGGCGGTTTGCCGGCCACAGCGACGTCGCTAGGCAGGTAAGTCCATGTGACTGGGCCTATATTGTGCGCCACGGGCAGCGATTTGCCCGTGACGCACAAACGATGGAGGCGGGTGCTTTCACGAGCGACATTGCTGCGTGTAAAGCCCCCTTTATTTTTCCAGAGAACTTTCCCCAATAGGTCTTGAGAGTATAGTATGGTTATTCTAAAGAACTTTCTGGAATTCTTATTAGTTATAATTGCGTGTTTATTCTATATGTGCAAATAATTAATTATATCTAGAAAAAACAACACTTTGGTTATAATATGCAATAGATCTCTCATATGGCTATAACCATTTATTTATGTATTTCATATAGTCATTCCTCTAATTCAATATACTTGTAATTATGTATATTTTTCTTCTTGTATATATTTATGCATTCAGTGACCATTCGGGAGTTTGTGGTTTTATAGTTCTCCCTTTTGTTTTTATTTAATCCCTACAAATTTAGTGATATACACCCTATACTAATTAAGTAATAGAATTAATTATGCTAAACGCAGTGGGGCTCGTTAGTATGCCGTCTTGGAGAGCAATGCTATTCAGACAGGACGAAGGCTTGTGTGCCGAAACTAGTCTCTGACTAATCTCCCGAATTGTCACTGCTATTTCGGCTGGATTTTTAATATTTTTCCAATAAAGACTATATGATTTTACTTACATCTTCTGGTCATTGAGGAACACCGCTGGATTTGCCTCTGCCTTTTTCTATTTCAAGCTTTATGGATTGCTTCCTCCCTAAATCATGAGCGGGTCCCGCCAGTTGAAAATTTAATCCAGCAGCTGACACAAGGGTAAGGCCTAAGCCACACGGCGAGAAAATCGGTGCGAGTGGAGTGCGATAAAATGCGATATAAAATATCGCATTCCACTCAGACCAATATTAGCCTGTGTGTCAGCGCACATGAGCGATTATTTTCTCAGGCCTAATCGCACTGAGAAAACAATCGCAGCATGCTGAGATTGTAATGCGATCCTGTTTTCTCTCGCACCCATTCAAGTCTATGGGGTGAGAGAAAAATCGCACTGCACTCACGGTACACAGTGTACCGCGAGTGCAGTGCGAAAATGGCCATAGCCGGCTACGGAGGAGAGAGGGAGATAAATCCCTCCCTCCACTCCGCAGCGCCGGCCCGCCCCCCGCAGCTGAGGTCCGCTCGCACGGTCGGACCTCAGTCGCAGGGACACACACATGACACTCGGCTCTGTTGTGCTGCCAGCGTGAGCCGAGTGTCATGCGAGGGGATTGCAGTAGATCCCCGTGTGGCCCCGGCCTAAGACGGCTCCTCCATATTGTTTATTTGGCTATCCATAGTTGTGTGTAAAATTTTTGGCACCCCTGGTCAAAATTACTGTTATTGTGAACAGTTAAGCAATTTGAAAATGAAAACGATCTCTAAAAGGCACAAAGCTAAAGATGACATTTCCTTTCTATTTTTGGGGAAAAAAAACATTATTTTAATCTTTTACATTTGAAAAATGACAGCTTTTTTTGGCTGCATCTTTGTGGTGACCATAAAGATGCAGCATGTCCATTCTTTTGGTGTTTTTCAAAGCTTTTTTCACTAGTGATGGGACTGAATGGCGGGGGATTGATCGCTGGTATCTGGCCGGATGCCAGTCACCATATATGTTTATCGGGACCAGAATTCGGCACAAAGGGGTAGGAGCAAGCGCTTCATACTTACCGAGTCACCGGCGCGGATGTACACTTCCCATGGCCGCTTATAACCTTCATTGCATATGCACTTCTTCCCCCGCGCACCGGCGTCTGTGATTGGTTGAAGTAAGACGCACCCCCATGCTGACCGACAGCGTGTCTGACACTTCCAATCACAGACGCCGGTGGCGGGTCTATATAGTACAGTAAAATAAATAAATTGGCGTAGGGTTCCCCATATTGTGATACCAAGCACAGATAAAGCCTATGGCTACAGGCTGCAGCCCTGAGCCATGCGTTTATTGTGGCTGTGTATCCAAATAAGGCCTCTTTCACAAGTCCATGAAAAATCACACACATTTTGCACGGACGTGTAAAAGGTGCGTATGGCCCTCCGTGTGCCGTGATTTTGGCACATGAGTGTTCTCTGTGTGCTATCCATTATAATACATGGAGAACAGGATTTTTTTGTTTTCTCCGGTACGTGTCACACTGATGTCACAAGGATCACATCCGTGCGGTCCGTGTGACGCCCGTGCTGTCAGAAAAAAATGGACATGTCTATGTGTGGAGCACACGGACACAGACCATGTGAAAACAAGCACGTGTGCTCAGACCTATTGATTTTAATGGGTCTACATGTGTCAGTGTCTTCGGTACATGTGAAAATGGACGTCACACATACCGGAAACACAGATGTGTGAAGGGGGCCCAAGAAGAACCACATGTGGCTTTTTTAAAAAAAAATACTTTAATAATTTTTAAAAATGTGGATGGCGTGTGGTTTCCCCCAATTTTGATACCCAGCCATGATAAAGCCCGACAGCTTGGGGCTGGTATTCTCAGACTGAGGAGACCCATGCTTATTGTGCCCCTTCAGCCTAAAAATAGCAGCCTGCAGCTGCCCAAGATTGTAAAATCCATTAAATGCGACAATACCAGCACTTTACCTGGCTCTTGCCGATTGCCCTGGTGCGGTGGCAATCAAGGTAATAAGGGGTTAAGAACAGCTGCCACTAAGCCCTAGATTAGTAATGGGAGGTGTCTAGGAGACACTCCCCATCACTAATCTGTAAGTAAGAGTAAATAACCACAAACACCAAAAAAAATTTCTTTGAAATAAAATACAAAAAAGCATCCTCTGTCACCACCTTATTACCACCCAAAAAAACCCTGCAGATCCAACATAATCCAAACGAGGTCTCACAACAATTTCAGCTCTGCTACATGTAAAGTCATAGCGCACAATCATGGAACATGACTCCTCACTGTGGACTTCATGGCATGGCGGCACTATTGTCATAGGAGGCGGCTCACAGAGCACAAGGCTGGCAGTCACAGACGACTGACATGGCTTCTGGATCGAGGATCTGCAAATTGATCTCCTCATATCTAAACACTACTATATACTACATACATATATATATACATATATATATATATATATATATATATATATATATATATAATGCTGCCAAACGCCATACACATAAAAGTACTGCCATATATCACATATAGTGATGCCATCACACACATATAGTACTGCCATATATCACACACATAATGTGCTGCCATACATACTGGAGCACACCATCACACACATAGTGCTGCTATATACCACACACATATAGTGCTGCAATACACACAATGTTGCCATACACTACAAACATATAGCGCTGCCTTATACCACACATATAGTGCTGCCATACCACACACACATATACTGCTGTCCTATACCACACACATATAGTGTTGCCATACACACAGGAGCACACCACCAGACACTTATACTGCTGCCATACACCAGACACATAGTGCTGCCACACACACATATAGTGCTGCCATATCTCACACATAATGTGCTGCCATACATACTGGAGCACACCATCACACACTTATACTGCTGCCATGCACCAGACACATAGTGCTGCCACACACACATATAGTGCTGCCATATATCGCACACAGCCTTATACCAGACACATAATACTGTCGTACACCACACATACAATGCTGCCATCACACACATATAGTGCTGCCATCACACACATATAGTGCTGCGGACCTTTTCCCCATTGTCCCTTCGAACCAGGCTGTAAAATCTGCTCCACTGTCCACCCTAAGCAGTCCTCCATCAGTGCCTAATGTGCAGCCCTCCCCTCACTCTCATCTCCCCCATTCTGCAGCTGATAAGGTGCGCTTCCTCCGGCGGCTAGCAGGTGGCAGCACTCTCCAGGCTGAGTCTCCCGGACTTGTCTATCTGCCGCCTCCTCTCGCTGGTTCTGAATTATCTATATAAATAGCGGACTGCGAGCGCAGAGACTAGATACAGAGCAGCGCCACGTGTGCACGGTAGGTGGGCGGGGCGGTGACGTCAGGGCGCCTCTGGCATCAGCTGTGTACAGTGGCGGATGCTCGGGGGCTGCAGACTAATAATGAGGGATAATTAACCCTCTCATTACTGACAACCAGTCCTAATGAGGGGGAGATGTCTGTGCGGCCAGCAGAGGGCGGTACAGGGGAGGATGGAGGAAAGCACAAGTGATGGACCCCCCGTGTACTGTGGCTTCAGAGCAGCCCCGGCCTGGACAATGCT
The DNA here is from genome assembly GCF_048569485.1 of Anomaloglossus baeobatrachus. Lineage (NCBI taxonomy): Eukaryota > Metazoa > Chordata > Amphibia > Anura > Aromobatidae > Anomaloglossus > Anomaloglossus baeobatrachus. The sequence continues at coordinate 632,421,740 of NC_134356.1, read as the reverse complement.
GAGATAGCAATTACCTTAATGTAACCGTGTGTGTGTGTGTGTGTGTGTGTGTGTGTGTGTGTGTGTCTGTGTGTGTGTGTGTGTGTGTGTGTGTGTGTGTGGTGTGTGTGTGTGTGTGTGTGTGTGTGTCTGTGTGTGTGTGTGTGTGTGTGTGTGTGTGTGTGTGTGTGTGTGTGTGTGTGTGTGTGTGTGTGTGTCTGTGTGTGTGTGTGTGTGTGACAAAGCCACGAGTGCTGTGTATCTCCCCCCTCAAAAAAAACAACCCACCCCAAAACATGTCAGTGTCTTAATAACTTGTCATGTGGTCTTGACCATCAATTACAGCTTGATAACTGACTCCGGCTGGTCACAAGTGGCATTGGGCTATGTTCACATGTTGCTTTTTTCTTTGTATCATGGTTTGCGCTGCGTTTCTTGTGTGCACGACTTGTAAGTAGTTTCATTACAAATGCCGTAAAACCGCAGCTTCTTCTTTGCACTCTCTCATTGCTTTCAATGGTGCAAAAACAGCTGATAGAATCGACTCGCTGCTTCTTACAAATAAAGCAATAGCCTTCCATTGGTCAGGTAAAAGGTATAGTGTGCATGAAATGACAGTTTTTGCTGGTACTGTAAAAAGCCACTTTTAATTTGCATAAAACTCATGAAAAAGCGTCCAAGAAAAATGCAACATGAACATAGCCTTATTGTCTGCGGAGGTATGGCATCCCACTCTTCTTGAAGGTCAATGACGTTCTGGGATACGGAGTTACGGCCTCTACACAGCAACTCAGTTGATCCATAGGTTTTCTATGGGATTCAGGTTCTAGAGAAAGTGCAGCCGCTCTATTTGAGGTTCCCTAATATTGTGAACTCTAATGCCCGCGTCACATGGTACGATATATCGGGCAATATGTCGTCGAGGTCACGTTGGTAGTGATGCACATCCGGCATCGCTAGAGATATCGTAGTGTGTGACAGCTACGAGCGACTGTTAACGAGCAAAAATACTCACCTTATTGTTGCTCGTTGACACGTCACTCATTTTTCAAAAACTCGTCCCTCTTTCTGCGCGCCGGTTGTTCGTCGTTCCCGAGGCAGCACACGTCGCTCCGTGTGACACCTCGGGAATGACGAACTGCTGCTTACCTGCGTCCCGCAGCTCCCGCCGGTAATGCGGAAGGAAGGAGGTGGGCGGGATGTTACGTCCCGCTCATCTCCGCCCCTCCGCTTCTATTGGCCGGCCGCTGTGTGACGTCGCTGTGACGCCGAACGTCCCTCCCCCTTCAGGAAGTGGATGTTCGCCGTCCACAGCGAGGCCGTCCGGGAGATAAGTACGTGTGATGCACAAACGACGGGGGTGGGTACGATCGCACGATAGATCGTCTAGTGTCAAGCCCGCATAGGAGCTGGAGCATTGTTACCCATGAAGATGACATTAGGCCGGTGTGGTTTCTGCAGAGGCACAATAACTGGATTAGTGATATTCCTGTAGTAGGGGCTGTCACTGTACCGTTCACACTGTAACACTACCACCACCAAAGGTTCATCTGGTGACAGCAGTGGCTGATGCATAGCGCTTTCCTTGATGTCTCCAACATTGTTGGCGGCCATTTCTGCTCAGTGTGAATCGACCTTTCATCAGTGAACAGCACTGAGGCCACTGGTCTCCAGTACAGCATTGATCACACTTGTGCCTGGTGATGTGCTCAGGTACCTTGCAGGTTGTTGTCTAGCATGTAGACTACGCTGATGGAAACTGCTTTGAATTGTGTGACGTGATACTTTGTGCCTCTCACCTCCCTTAAATGTGCCTGGAGTTGTGACATTCATCATCCAGGTCTGAAGAGCATTGTTCACAATGAAACGGTCATCAGTGTGAGATGTGGCCAAAGGATGTCCACTTCTCTGCCTTTCTGTGACTCTTGCGGTCTCTCTGTATCTCTGTACAACCTGCTGGTGACACTCTAAGCTCAGTGACCACTTCTGTCTGAGATCATCTCTCTTGAAGCCTCGCAATGGCGTGGTACTGCTGATCAATTGTTAGGTGTTGTCTTGGTCTCATGATGTCCAAATGTGATCAGCATGATGAGGACTGGCAAAAAGTCCTGAAACATTGAACACTTGGACATGTGCATCCAATAGGTTAAAGAAGGTCACATTAATTTCACCTTAAAGGGATATTTGGCTTTTGGGTGAAATTGCACGGTGGTCCTAAAACGCCTTTATCCTTCGCTTTCTGTGAGTAATGTCAGTCAGTAAGAACGTTTTCACGGGATAATCTACTTAAATGTAACTTTTAACAAATAGACTAATTAGACTTTAGTATGACCTATGTAGGAACTATTTTTACATAGTTAGATTTGAATTAAGCACCTTCCTGGTGTTCCAAAATCCCTATGACAATGCTTCCTGTCTTGCGTAATGGGGTCACTAGTGGAAATGTTGCGCTTAATGCCTTGTAAGTTCTGCCTGCCTGGTAAGTGTCTACAAATTTATGACTAAGGCTTGTACCTAACCCTAATTACTCTTATGGATATTATAATTTGTTTAGTTAGAACATCTGAAGAACGAAGCCGGCAGGAAGCTCTCCTGCTGCTATTATACGGTGATTACAAGGTTTTTTAACCCCATCACCCCCAGGCGATAACCCCCCTTCACCCCTTCAGTCATAACTATATACAGCTCTGACAAAAAAGTAGGAGACCGCTGCACAGTTTTATAAACCTCAACTTCTCTATATTTCTGACATTCCAGTGTCAGTTGAATTCCAACCAGAGTACAGACCGGCAGAGGGCGAAAGCGACCCTCCACTGACCGGGATGACCGTCCCCTTATTCAAATGTCATTCTGCAGTTGCTGAGTGACATCAAGTGACCTACAAAAGGAATGGCAAATGGCAGCTGGGGTGAAGTGCACGGCAAGGACAGTTTGTAACAAGCTCATAGAGGCAGAGCCCAAGTCATGTAAAGCTAGAAAAAAGCCTTTTAATCAATGAGATGCAAAGGAGAGCCAGGCTGAGGGTTTCCAAAGACCATAAGGATTGGACAATAGAGGACAGGAGTAAGGTAATCTTCTCTGAGTCTAACTTGCAGCTTTGCCCAACACCCGGTCATCTAATGGTTAGACTGAGGCCTGGAGAGGCGGACAAGCCACAGTGTCTTGCACCCACTGTGAAATTTGGTGGAGGATCAATGATGATCTGAGGATGCTTCAGCAAGACTGGAATTGGGCAGGTTAATCTTTGCGAAGGACGTATGAATCCTGCTACATACAAGGTTATCCTGGAAAAACAGTTGCTTCCTTCTACTCAGACAATGTTCCCCAACTCTGAGGACTGGTTTTTCCAGCAGGACAATGTGCTATGCCACACAGCTAGGTCAATCAATGTGTGGATGAAGGACCACCACATCAAAACCCTGTCATGGCCAGTCCAATCTCCAGACCTGAACCCCATTGAAAACCTCTGGAATGTAATCAAGAGGAAGATGGATAGTCACATAGTCACAGCCATCAAACAAAGAAGAACTGCTTACATTTTTGCACCAGGAGTGGCATAAGGTCACCCAAAAGCAGTGTGACAGGCTGGTGGAAAGCAGCCAAGAGGCATGAAAGCTGGGATTACAAATCATTGTTATTCCACAAAATATTGATTTCTGACTCTTCCTGAGGTAAAACATTATTAGTATTGATTTGATATGATTTCTTTGCATTATTTGAGGTCTAAAAGCAATGCATTGTTTTGTTATTTTGACAATTTCTCATTTTCAGAAAATAAATACAAAATGTATTGCTTGGAAATTCAGAGACGTTGTCAGTAGTTTATAGAATAAAAGAACAATCTACATTTTACTCAAAAATAATATACCTACAAAGAGAAAAATCAGAAAATATGTAAAATTAAAAAAACAAAGCATAATTTTTACTTTTGTCACAATTTTCTGAGACCCGTAACATTTTCATAATGTGGGGCTCTGAGTCTGAGGGCTTAGTTTTTGCATCCTGACCTGATGTTTTTACTGCTGCCATTTTGAGGCAGATACAAAGTTTTTTTTGTTTTTTTTTAATGCTATCAGTGTAGCTCTTGCTGTAGACCCTGTGGGGGTCACTGGGCAAGTTCAAAGTCTGTTCCCCTCCCAGACGCCATTCCTCCATGTGGCACTACAATGTACGTTTCTGATACACTGCACAGTAAGCTGTATATGGACACTTAAAGCGTACCAATCAGGATTTTTATATATAACCTAAAGCTATACTGGCACTATCAGGCTGATTCTATACATACCTTTAGTTGTAAGCTCAGATGTATAGGTTTTGAAACAAAAAAAAAGTAAAGTTTGTAAAATGAGCAGCTTTTTGATTGGCAGCAGCTGCCGATCAGCTAATAGCTGGGGTGGGTAGTCATAGTTATCCCCTCCCCCTGTTTATGTGAATTCTATTATGGTTGAGTCTAGAATGTACAGGCTCCTGACAGGTTGGTTGGCGTGGCCGGCTTGGTTGGTGGGTGTGACTGTGTCTTCCTGTCCACGATAATCAGGCAAGGGGGTGTTGGGACTTTGCCCCCCCTGCACCACCCCATCTGGGGTCTTACCCTCAGACCCCCGCTTCTATTATAATCAACTCTATGCCCACGTGGACTTGGAAAAATTATGTTTATTCCATCTGCAAAATTGGGCTGGAAACATCTGGCTGCATTTGAACACTCCCCATCACATGCCAGGTTATATCATACCTGTCAGGAGCCCGTACATTCTAGCATCTATCACTCTATTTTAGAATCGTTTTACTTTGTGACTAGAAGGACCTGTGCTGATGTCATACCCATGTGACCAGAAGAGGTGTGGCCTCAGACAACAGAAAAATGTTGCTTTGCTTCTGGTCACATGGGTATAAAATCAGCACAGGTCCTTCTAGTCACAAAGTAACATGATTCCATAATAGAATTAGCATAAATAACGGAGGGGATAACTGTGAATACCCACCCAACTATCAGCTGATCGGCAGCTGCTGTCATTCAAAAAGCTGCTCATTTTACAGACTTTACTTGCTTGTGTTGCAAAACCTAAACATCTGAGCTGACAACTAAGGCCTAAGCCACACGGCGAGAAAATCTGTGCGAGTGGAGTGCGATAAAACATCGCACTCCACTCGGACCAATTCTAGCCTGTGTGTCAGCACACATGAGCGATTATTTTCTCAGCCCTAATCGCACCGAGAAAACAATCGCAGCGTGCTGCGGGTGTAATGCGAGACTCTTTTCTCACACCTATTCAAGTCTATGGGGCGAGAGATAAATGGCACTGCACTCGCAGTACACCGGTGTACCACGAGTGCAGGGCAAGAATCGTAATAGCAGCCTACGGAGGAGAGAGGGAGATAAATCCCGCCTGCCCCTCCCCCGCAGCTGTGGTCCGCTCGCACAGTCGGACCTCAGTCGCAGGGACACTTGCATGACTCTCGGCTCCTGCTGTGCTGCCAGCGTGAGACGAGTGTCATGCGAGGATCGCACTAGTGCCCTGTGTGGCCCCGGCCTAAAGTGTGTGTGTGTGTGTGTGTGTGTGTGTGTGTGTGTGTAATCAGCCTGATAGTGCCAGTATAGCACTGGCTTTAGGTTATACACAAAAAGCTTGGTGATTGGTGCGCTTTAAATACATTGGACTTTGCTCACACACAATCTCATCAATGTGTTTTAGTCTATATGGCTTTAATGCTGTACATGCACATATACAATGCGCATATCACACCTCACACTGTGAGTGTATTTGTATGGTGTAGCAGTCACAGCCATCTGCTCCTGTGCATTTAATGGTCAGGAGGTGCTGATTTATTTATTTCTGTAGGCGATCTCTAGGGGGAAGTTATTGTCTTCATATTAGCTGTCTCTGCTAACATCAGTCTAAGGCTATGTTCACACTAGAAAAATGATTTTTCTTAAGAAATTTCTTAAGAGTGCACCTGTGTTAAAAAACGCACCAAAAACGCACCTGCGTTTTTGGTGCGTTTTTGGTGCGTTTTTACCGCTGGTTGCTCCCTGCGTTATTGTGCCAATTATCTATGGCAAAAAACGCAGTTAGCTGCAGAAAAGAAGTGACATGCTCATTCTTTTTCTTAAGAAAATCTACTGAAAGAATTTTCTTAAGAAAAAAACGCAGTGTGTGCACAGCTAATTTTTTTTGCCATAGGTTTTGCTGGGGAATGTCTGCAGAAAGGTTACAAGAATTTCTCAAGAAATTTCTGCAGCAAAAACGGACCAAAAACGGACCAAAAACGGACCAAAAACGGACCAAAAACGCAGGTGAAAAACGCAGTGTGTGAATATAGCCAAAAACTGTTTTTAACCACATCCTGTCACATTGCCTTTTTGTGTTGGCACATGAAAAGCCATTTAAAGGGAACCTGTCAGGTGAAATATGTACCCAGAGCCACAGGCAATTCTGGGTGCATATTAGGCTAGTTTCACACTTGCGTTGAACGGCATCCATTGCATTGCGTTTTGTGTGACGGATGCAACGGATGTGTTGCATATGGTGGCACAACGGATGCAACGGATGCTGCAAAACAACGCAATTCGTTTTTTTTGGGTTTTTTTTACAAGTTTTACCGTCGGCAGACTATTGTGAACGATCAGCTGATCGCTAACAGTAGTCCGCCGCCGGGTGATCAGCCACTCACTCCCAGTAGCTGGCCGCCGGGTGATCAGCCGCTCACTCCCAGTAGCCGGCCGCCGGGTGATCAGCCGCTCACTCCCAGTAGCCGGCCGCCGGGTGATCAGCCGCTCACTCCCAGTAGCCGGCCGCCGGGTGATCAGCCGCTCACTCCCAGTAGCCGGCCGCCGGGTGATCAGCCGCTCACTCCCAGTAGCCGGCCGCCGGGTGATCAGCCGCTCACTCCCAGTAGCCGGCCGCCGGGTGATCAGCCGCTCACTCCCAGTAGCCGGCCGCCGGGTGATCAGCCGCTCACTCCCAGTAGCCGGCCGCCGGGTGATCAGCCGCTCACTCCCAGTAGCCGGCCGCCGGGTGATCAGCCGCTCACTCCCAGTAGCCGGCCGCCGGGTGATCAGCCGCTCACTCCCAGTAGCCGGCCGCCGGGTGATCAGCCGCTCACTCCCAGTAGCCGGCCGCCGGGTGATCAGCCGCTCACTCCCAGTAGCCGGCCGCCGGGTGATCAGCCGCTCACTCCCAGTAGCTGGCCGCCGGGTGATCAGATGATCGTTCGGTCGCCGACAATGTGTGCGGGGGGCGGGAGCGGAGTGCGAAGTGGGTGGAGCCGAGCAGGGCCATGGCTGAGGACGTCAGTGCCGCGGGGACTGCATCGCTGGGGGACGTGTGTGTGTGTGAGAGTGTGTGTGTGTGTGTGTGTGTGTGTGTGTGTGTGTGTGTGTACATACAGAATGCGGGGAGGGGGCGGAGCAGAGCAGGGAAGTGTCGGGCTCCCGGCACACGTTGCCAGGGTTCCTTGGTTACCCGATGTGTACCCTGGTTACGGGTGGAGGGAGCCAGAGAGAGCATGCAATGTGAAATCCAAAGGATTCCGCTGCTCAAAAAAAGTTACATGCAGCGTTCCTTCCGCCCGATGCAGCGTCAAAATAATGACACTGCGTCGTCCGGCGGATGCAACGCTGACACTTGCGTTACAGTGCGTCATCCATACAAGTCTATGGAGAATAGCGCAGTGCGTTAACGGATTGCGCTATTCTCCATAGTGACGACTCCGCTGAACGCAAGTGTGAAACTAGCCTTACTAATCCCTCCCTAACTGTCCCTGTATCTGGTAGCATAGATAAGACAAAAGTATTTCTAAAAATCGTATATTATATGCTAATGATCGCAGGGACTAGTCCTGAGGGCGTTTGTTCCCTTAGCTAGTCGGCCCACATAGCATGCTAGCACGCCAGTATGGGCGTACTAAAATGCTAATGAATGGGCAGCAACTCTGCACATGCCTCTTTGTTGATGGTGGTCGGCGGAGGACGGATGCGCACTGGGCATGATCCGGAGTCCTCAGCACTTCTGGTCATGCGCACTACACACAGCATCAGTTTAGTGCTCCTGATCGGTAGCCTTGGGTACTCCGGATCATGCCCAGTGCGCATCCATCCTCCGCCGGCCGCCAGGCACGGTGAGGTATGTGCTGCATCGCTGCGTATTCATTAGCATGCTAGTACTTTTTCTAAAAGATCTTATCTATGCTAGTGTATACAGAGAGGCAGGGATTAGTAATATGCACCCAGAACTGCTCGTGGTCCTGGGAGCATATTGCACCTGACGGGTTCCCTTTAAAATGAAAATAGTCAAAATGTCTTGTATCCCGAAATTGTGTGTGGTGTGTGGTGTGTGGTGTGTGGGTGTGTGTAGTACCCTAAAGCGCTTGCACAGCTGTTAATTTTTTCTTTTTTTTGTACTGTTTAGAGATTGCAAAAGAAAAAAAAAATAAGTTCTTGCAAAACATTAAGTTCTATATATTTAGAGTCACCCAGTGCCCAAAAAATGAACACCAATTACTAATTAAAGAAGCAAAGGAACATCAGGAAGCAAAACATTTGTATAATTTATTTGGACTTTTTTTTTTTTTTCTGTAATTCCAGCTCCTTCTATTCCTTGTCTCTGTCTGAGATCTCCAGTGGACCCTTCAGATTCTAATTATTGGATTGGTTACTAAATCAATAAAAATCAGACTTGACCCCTTCTACCAAGCAAGTCTTCTTAGGCTATGTTCACACACTGTATCTTTTCTAACCACAAGCATGCAGCATTTTTGGCCACAAAAAAAGGCAACCGTGGCAACAACTCATGCATTTTTGACTAATTTATACCGCGTTTTGCCCAATTTTTTTTTTTTTTTTTTTAAAAAAGTCAAATCTATTGACTGGGAGGGATTAAAAATGCTGGAAAAACCTAAACAGAATGAGCATGCTGCATCTTCAAAAAACGCAGCCAAAAAAAAAATGCACTGTGTATACAGCAAAAGAGAAATCTCATAGACTTTGCTGGGAGAAGGAAATACGTGCAATTACGTGCATCTTTGTGACTTCAAAAAAATTGTGTGAACATAGCATTAGGGATTCTCCTAAATTCTCAAGACTGGACCTCTGCTCTTCTGGTAGCCAAACAAATACTGCTAAGGCCAGAATCACACTTGCTAGTGCCTCGCGTGTAACTCGCGCGAGTCTCTCATGGTAGAACCCGGCATGGCCGTACACTCCTCTGACATGAGTGGGTCGGTTGCATGTATCTCTATGCAGCTCAGACGCTCCTGTATGCATAGTGTGTGGCCAAGCCGGGTTCTACCATGAGAGACTCGCGCGAGTTACATGTGAGGCACTAGCAAGTGTGATTCTGGCCTAAGAGCCAAAATATATGTTCTAAGGAACCAGAAGACTGTTTCTAAGATTTGCAATGTCAATTCTGGGGTCAATGACATCATGCATCCAGGCAGTTCCTTTGACCCGTCCCATAGTCCTCCAAAACGTCATCCTTTCACACTGGGACAGTTTGATCAGCAGACGGATCCACTGACCTTATGTAAAAAGCATCACTTGTCTGATAGCTCAGCCCAGAAAATTTGGCTAAAGGAACAACTTGGATTCAATATCCCCGATCGGTAACAGATGCCAGCAAGAGGGGTTGTAGAGCAGTTCTCTAAGGTCACCTTCCAAGGTTTCTGGTTGAAAGACATGGAGGCAATCTTCAAACTTCAGAGCATTAAGGCGGGCTGTGCACACTACGACATCGCAGGTGCGATGTCGGTGGGGTCAAATTGAAAATGACGCACTTCCGGCATCGCATGCGACATCGTAGTGTGTAAAGGCTCGATGATACGATTAACGAGCGCAAAAGCGTCGTAATCGTATCATCGGTGCAGCGTCGGCGTAATCCATAAATACGCTGACACGACAGTCCGATGTTGTTCCTCGCTCCTGTGGCAGCACACATCGCTGTGTGTGTGAAGCCGCAGGAGCGAGGAACATCTCCTACCGGCGTCACTGCGGCTTCCGTAGGATATGCGGAAGGAAGGAGGTGGGCGGGATGTTTACATCCTGCTCATCTTCGCCCCTCCGCTGCTATTGGCCACCTGTCGTGTGACGTCGCAGTGACGCTGCACGACCCGCCCCCTTAACAAGAAGGCGGGTCGCCGGCCAGAGCGACGGTCGCAGGGCAGGTGAGTCCATGTGAAGCTGCCGTAGCGATAATGTTCGCTACGGCAGCTATCACAAGGATATCGCTGCTGCGACGGGGGCGGGGACTATCGCGCTCAGCATCGTAGCATCGGCCTGCGATATCGCAGCGTGCAAAGTACCCCTAAGAGTGGTAGAATAAACCCTCAAATCGGCAACCTTTACTGCAAGGAACCAATGTCCAGATCAATTCAGACAATAACCACAGTGGCTCACCTAAAACATCAAGATAGGGAAGTCCGAGCTAGTATCTTTTGTTGGGTGGAACGTTACCTCTTGTCCTTGTTAGGTCTTCACCTAAAAGGCTCCAACAATATTCATGCAGACTTCCTAAGCAGAACAGTTTGTTATTCAGGCTCCATTCTCCTGAATGAATAAGTCTTCCAGATGCTAAAGAAAAGTCGGGTTATCCAGAAATGACTTTTTTTGCTAGTGCTCAAAACGCGAAAGTAGATCTAGATTTCTATATTAATCCAGTTGATTCCTTGGCAAATGTAGATTTGCCCACCTTTAGATGCGCAGGCTAGCCTAGGCTTTTTTTTTTCCAATTAACTTACTACAAAGGACATTACTAAAGTAAAGTCAAAACCATTCTGATTCCAGCCCCTTTTTGGCCACAGAGGTGCTAAGGAGCTTTGAATGTGGGGGATCCTCTTATCCTTCCTCCAGAATACTACCGGATACATCAAGGTCTTTTATAAAATCTCCCATGTACAGGTAATTACAGAAAGACCCCTTTTACTTTTTTCACTGCAGCCATTTGGTAAATTCAAAAAAGTTCATTCCCTCCCCCCCATTAATGTACACTCTGCACCCCATCTTGTCAGAAGAAAAAAACAAGAAATTAATAAATTTGCAAAAATTTCTAGAACAAGAAAAACTGAAATCTCACATGGTCATAAATATTCAGACCCTTTGCTCGGCATTGAGTAGAAGCACCCTTTTGAGCTAGTACAGCCATGAGTCTTCTTGGGATCCTGGATTTGGGGATCTTCTGCCACTCTTCCTTGCAGATCCTCTCTAGTTCCGTCAGGTTGGATGGTGAACGTTCGTGGACGGCATTTTCAGGTCTCTCCAGAGACTCTCAATTGGGTTTAGGTCAGGGCCAGTCAAGAATGGTCAGTTGTTCTGAAGCCACTTCTTTTGTTATTTTAGCTGTGTGCTTAGGGTCATTGTCTTGTTGGAAGGTGAACTTTTGGCCAAGTCTGAGGTCCAGAGCACTCTGGAAGAGGTTTTCTTCCAGGATATCTCTGTACTTGGCTACATTCATCTTTACTTCAATTGCAACCAGTTGTCCTGTCCTTGCAGCTGAAAAACATCCCCTTAGCATGATGCTGCCACCACCATGTTTCACTGTTGGGATTGTATTGGGCAGGTGATGAGCAGTGCCTGGTTTTCTCCACACATATCACTTAGAATTATCACCAAAAAGTTCTATCTTCATCTCATCAGACCAGAGAATCTTATTTCTCATAGTCTGGGAGTTCATCATGTGTGTTTTTGCAAACTCTATGTGGGCTTTCATATGTCTTGCACTGAGGAGAGGCTTCCATCGGGCTACTCTGCCATAAAGTCCCGACTGGTGGAGGGCTGCAGTGATAGTTGACTTTGTGGAACTTTCACATCTCCCTACTGAATCTCTGGAGCTCATTCACAGTGATCTTGGTGTTCTTCTTTACTTCTCTCACAAAGGCTCTTCTCCCACAATCGCTCAGTTTGGCTGGACGGCCAGGTCTAGGAAGAGTTCTGGTGGTTACAAACTTCTTCCCTTTAAGGATTATGGAGGCCACTGTGCTCTTAGGAACCTTCAGTACTGCAGAAATTCTTCTGTAACCTTGGCCAGATCTGTGCCTTGCCACAATTCTGTCTGAGCTACTTGGGCAGTTCCTTTGACCTCATGATTCTCATTTGGTCTGACATGCACTGTGAGCTGTGAGGTCTTATTTGCAAAAATTTCTTTTTTTTTCTGGCAAGATGGGGTGCAGAGTGTACATTAATGGGAAAAAATGAACTTTTTTGAATTTACCAAATTGCAGCAATGAAATAGTGAAAAACTTAAAGGGGTCTGAATAATTTCCGTACCCACTGTATTTGTGGGGTTACAATCTCATGCCATGTATGTAAATTGTCTGGTCTGATGGGTGTCATACTCTGCGCCTCCTGTCTTTCCTTTTCACCGTCCTCCTGTGCTGAATTGACATGGATGACGCCTCGGGCGCCACCCACATAGGCGGGCAAACTCTCGCGCCTGCACAGACACATTCTAGGCTCATGCAGGTGCACTTCACCTTGCCCTATTGCGTGCAGAGCTGAAAACGTAGGTGTGCCTGCGTAAGCCGACGAGTTCTCTGCGCAGGCGCAACATTTTGCCCGGAGATGTGGATGACGTCGCCTGCGTCTTCCACATCGCCAGATAAAATCTTGTGCCTGCTCAGAGAACTTGCTGGTTCGCGCTGGCACACCTATGTTTTCGTCGCTGTCCGCAATAGAGCAAAGTGAAGTGTGCCTGCACGAACTGGGAATTCGTCTGCAGAGGCGCAAGATTTTGCCCGCCTATGTGGATGGCGCTCAAGGCATCATGCACATCACTCAGCATAGGAGGACGGTGAAAGGAGGGACAGGAGGTGCAGATTATAACACCCATCAGACCGGACCAGACAATTTACATACATTGTGGGAGATTTTATAAAAAAGGATTTGTGGGGTCTACAATCTCCCACCATGTATGTAGGTTGTCCTGTCCTACTTTGCGCCTCCTTTCGACGTCCTCGTGTGCTGAATATATAGTATAATTCTCCTGATTTAGCTATGTTGCTTACTTAATGTGCAGGGCATGGCAGTAGCTTAGGTATCTCTGGTTATGACCATGAACAACTGAGTGAATACATGAGTGATTATAACCATAGATACCTAAGCTGCAATGCCCTGCACATGAGGTAAGAGATATAACTAATCAGGAGAACTATATTACATTTCTAATTGGAGGTTGTTGTTTCCCTTTAAGGAGAGGTGTGCAACTTTGACATACTTTGTATGATTCATAATATTCACACTAAACAAGCTGTATACCCGCGATCAAGAAAAACAAAATTAAAAGGAAACCTTCCTATATGACTACAAGCAGAGAAGGGTCCTTGACTATTGGCCCAGCAGTAAACCCGGAGGGCAGGAGGTTCCAAGCCGCGTGGGCCAACACTCCCAAAGCACAGTAGCATAATAGAGCTCAGAGCCGCAGGAGTACCGGCGGGCCCTGCATCTGGCTCGTGTGGCCTGCATCCGGCTCGTGTGGCCTGCATCCGGCTCGTGTGGCCTGCATCCGGCTCGTGTGGCCTGCCAAAAGGGATAAGGCAAATTGCACCTAGGAAGAGGGACGCTGTGCTGCTTCAGGCCACAGCGACCCACAGTCAGAGCGCACTAAGGAAGGGAGAAGGGACTGGTCACTGCTCCTCGGCTGACCGGACCACTGTAACCTGGGACTATAACAACTGACCAGTGAAAGGTAAAGGAAACTACCAGCCTGTGTCATCAAGTTACTGTTGGCGTCCTCAACCCCGCTCCCCAGTGTACAACACCATACACTACCACCCCATCACCCTCCCCGGGGCCCGCTCCACCTGTGGGGAGCAGTACCGCCTTTGCTGCTGCTACTACCATCCGCCCCGGAGGACAGCGACAGCTAATTCCCTGGCCGCACACCACAGGTGGCATCACAAGGCAAATCCCCCACCCCCCTCCTTCTTTATTGTACACGTCGAGGCCATGAAACTGGGCAATGGCCACCCATGACATCCCCAGACCTGACATTAGGCCCGGCAACGAGTGAAGTTAACCCCTTGCCCTGTGGGTGCTACATATGCAGTGGCCATTTTGGACATTAAGCCAAAGGGGCACTAATCACTACGGCAGGAACGACCGCAAAGGCCCCGAGGTATCGAGCCAATACTCTGTTTATGTAACTATACATTTCTTATCGGGGTGTAATGTAAGGAAGTGGCCTTCATCAGTTTTCCCTGATTTGAAACTAAAAATAATTTCAAAACCATGGTAAAGAACAATGCTGAATATGTATTCGATAATTAAGTTGGTCATAAAAATCTTATCTTTTTTTATTAGTCTTTACAATTCCGAGGTTTCTGTAGACAATATCCAGATGCGTTTATTACTCTAAGCTGCAATCCAAACAAAGGTGCTGGTCCGCAGCCAAAGTCCATGTGTGCACAGATAAGAGCGGGGTATTTATTGGGTAAAGGGATGAGGTTCTGAGGATAAAAGCAAAAGGACTCTTTATAAAATGCGATAAGCCTGCCTAACGTGTATTTGGTGCACGCTTAACATGTCAACACTGGGAGTGCATGTGACTGTCTGGGGAGTGCATTCTAGAGAACTGGTGCAGCATGAGAAAAGGCCTGGCCAAAGGGAGATGATGGAGGAGCTTTGTGGGTGAGAGGATACGTTTATATTGTGATCTGTGGATGGGCAATCAATGTAATAACTAGCAATTTTATGTTTTTAATTATTAATTTTTTAATATTTAACAAATACAGGGCTGTCAATCAATCCAGGTGGTTAATAAACCAGAATATTTAAGAAAGTGAGACTTAGGTTTTATCTATCTTACATAATTCTGCACACAGATATTCTTAGTAAACTGTCCCATATCAATTGTTTTAATCAAGGAGGTCCATTATACAAAATACATTTCTGGAGCTTACATTTGTTACCAATCTAGCCCCCCTTCTCAATACCAGCCATACTTTTGCATAGTCTGTCAGTTTCTTTCTGTTCACAATCAACTTTTTTGGGCAGCGCCAACCATAGCCCCCAGACACTGATCAGAGAGGCGACTGTTGTACTTCAACAAAAATCTCCTATTTAAGAAGGGCCCACAAGTTCTCAATAGGGTTTTGGTCCAGAGAGGAAGGGACCGGGTCATTATTCTTTCATCTTTAAGGCCTTTACTGTCAGCCGAGCAGTGGAGAGTCCGATGCTGTGATGGAGCATAGTGCTGCACAAAAATCATAGTTTTATTGAAAGATGCAGAGGTTTTCCTATACCCCTGCTTGAAGAAAATGTCTTCTAAAACCTGTCAGTAGGGTTTGGGAATTGCATTTGAGTCAATCTGAAAAGATCCAACTAGCTCATTTTTAATAATCCCAGCCTATAGCAGTACCCATCTAAACCCTGGAGGTGTGAGCTGAAATTGAGGTCTTTGCTCGTCACTGATCCCACCGCAGCCCATCAGTCTGGTCTGTCAAGAGCCACTCCTCTCATCAGTCCATATAACCTGGGAATAATTCTTGGCCCAGTCTTAATGTTTCGCCTTCTGTGCCTTGCTCAATGGTGGTTGGGTTCGGCCTTCCTTACCTCAGTAGTCACTGAGCTAGTACCTTGTACCGATGTCTTGCTCAGTGGTGGCCGATTTCAGGTTACTTACCTCAGACATCACTGAGCACCTTGTTTACCACGGTCTTGCTCAGTGGTGGTCTGTTTCAGCCTTCCTTACCTCAGCCGTGTCTCTGAGCACTGAACACCTTGTACTTTTGGGGCCTCCATAGAGGCTGCAGTTCTGAAATATGACAGCATCGGAGGATAATGGCTTCCTGGTCACTTCACATTTTGATTCTTCTCAAATCTTTGGTAGTTGATGTGGTGTGACCCCCCCCCCCCCCCCCCAAAATTTTCTACATTTTGTTTTGACAAGATGGGGGATGGGGTGCAGTTTACATTAAGAAAAAAAGGAACTTTTGAATTTACCAAATGGCTGCAATAAAACAGTGAATATATTGTGTGTGTGTGTGTGTGTATATATGTGTAATATATATATCAGTGTGTATGTATATAGTTAGTATGTGTATGTATGTGTATATACAGTTAGGTCCAGAAATATTTGGACAGTGACACAATTTTCGCGAGTTGGGCTCTGCATGCCACCACATTGGATTTGAAATGAAACCTCTACAACAGGATTCAAGTGCAGATTGTAACGTTTAATTTGAAGGTTTGAACAAAAATATCTGATAGAAATTGTAGGAATTGTACACATTTCTTTACAAACACTCCACATTTTAGGAGGTCAAAAGTAATTGGACAAATAAACCAAACAAAATATTTTTGTTTTCAATATTTTGTTGCGAATCCTTTGGAGGCAATCACTGCCTTAAGTCTGGAACCCATGGACATCACGAAACGCTGGGTTTCCTCCTTCTTAATGCTTTGCCAGGCCTTTACAGCCGCAGCCTTCAGGTCTTGCTTGTTTGTGGGTCTTTCCGTCTTAAGTCTGGATTTGAGCAAGTGAAATGCATGCTCAATTGGGTTAAGATCTGGTGATTGACTTGGCCATTGCAGAATGTTCCACTTTTTTGCACTCATGAACTCCTGGGTAGCTTTGGCTGTATGCTTGGGGTCATTGTCCATCTGTACTATGAAGCGCCGTCCGATCAACTTTGCGGCATTTGACTGAATCTGGGCTGAAAGTATATCCCGGTACACTTCAGAATTCATCCGGCTACTCTTGTCTGCTGTTATGTCATCAATAAACACAAGTGACCCAGTGCCATTGAAAGCCATGCATGCCCATGCCATCACGTTGCCTCCACCATGTTTTACAGAGGATGTGGTGTGCCTTGGATCATGTGCCGTTCCCTTTCTTCTCCAAACTTTTTTTCTTCCCATCATTCTGGTACAGGTTGATCTTTGTCTCATCTGTCCATAGAATACTTTTCCAGAACTGAGCTGGCTTCATGAGGTGTTTTTCAGCAAATTTAACTCTGGCCTGTCTATTTTTGGAATTGTTGAATGGTTTGCATCTAGATGTGAACCCTTTGTATTTACTTTCATGGAGTCTTCTCTTTACTGTTGACTTAGAGACAGATACACCTACTTCACTGAGAGTGTTCTGGACTTCAGTTGATGTTGTGAATGGGTTCTTCTTCACCAAAGAAAGTATGCGGCGATCATCCACCACTGTTGTCATCCGTGGACGCCCAGGCCTTTTTGAGTTCCCAAGCTCACCAATCAATTCCTTTTTTTCTCAGAATGTACCCGACTGATTTTGCTACTCCAAGCATGTCTGCTATCTCTCTGATGGATTTTTTCTTTTTTTTTTTCAGCCTCAGGATGTTCTGCTTCACCTCAATTGAGAGTTCCTTAGACCGCATGTTGTCTGGTCACAGCAACAACTTCCAAATGCAAAACCACACACCTGTAATCAACCCCAGACCTTTTAACTACTTCATTGATTACAGGTTAACGAGGGAGACGACTTCAGAGTTAATTGCAGCCCTTAGAGTCCCTTGTCCAATTACTTTTGGTCCCTTGAAAAAGAGGAGGCTATGCATTACAGAGCTATGATTCCTAAACCCTTTCTCCGATTTGGATGTGAAAACTCTCATATTGCAGCTGGGAGTGTGCACTTTCAGCCCATATTATATATATAATTGTATTTCTGAACATGTTTTTGTAAACAGCTAAAATAACAAAACTTGTGTCACTGTCCAAATATTTCTGGACCTGACATATATCTCTATATATATATCTCTATATCTCTATATCTCTATATCTCTATATCTCTATATCTCTATATCTCTATATCTCTATATCTCTATATCTCTATATCTCTATATCTCTATATCTCTATATAGATATAGATCTCTAGATCTCTAGATCTCTCTCTCTCTCTCTATATATATATATATATATATATATATATATATATATATATATATATATATATATATATATATATATATATATATATATATATATATATATATATATCTCTCTCTATATCTCTCTATATCTCTCTCTCTATATCTCTCTCTATATCTCTCTATATATATATATCTCTATATCTCTCTATATATATATATCTCTATATCTCTCTATATATATCTCTATATCTCTCTATATATATATATATATATATATCTCTATATCTCTCTATATATATATATATATATATCTCTATATCTCTCTATATATATATCTCTATATCTCTCTATATATATATCTCTATATCTCTCTATATATATATCTCTATATCTCTCTCTATATATATCTCTATATCTCTCTCTATATATATCGCTATATCTCTCTCTATATATATCGCTATATCTCTCTCTCTTATATATATATATATATCTCTCTCTTATATATATATATATATATATATATATATATATATATATATATATATATATATATATATATAAGAGAGAGATATATATATATATATAAGAGAGAGAGATATAGAGATATATATATAGAGAGATATAGAGATATATATATAGAGAGATATAGATATATATATATATATATATATATATATATATATATATATATATATCTATATCTCTCTCTCTTATATATATATATATATATATATATATCTATATCTCTCTCTCTTATATATATATATATATCTCTATATCTCTCTCTCTTATATATATATATATATATCTCTATATCTCTCTCTCTTATATATATATATCAGTGTGTATGTATATAGTTAGTGTGTGTGTATGTATGTGTATATATATATGTTAGTGTGTGTGTGTGTGTGTATGTATAATATATGTGTATATCATTACAGTGCGTATGTATATAGTGTGTTTTTATATAATATATATATAATATATATACTAGAAGGTGGCCCGATTCTACGCATCGGGTATTCTAGAATTTACGTATTGTGTAGTTCATGTATGATTTTTGTTTTAGATAGATAGATAGATAGATAGATGTTGTTGTGTGTAGTTACCAAGTGTTTGTGTAGGGCGCTGTACATGTTCTGGGTGTGGCAGGGGGTGAGAGCGGTGTTGTATGTGTGTTGCGTTGTTTGTGGAGCGCTGTGTGTCTGTCGCGTTGTGTGTGTGTGTGTTGCGCGGTTTGTGTGGGTGTGGTGTGTTTTTGGGGGAGGCATGTTTTGTGCAATGTGTGTGTTGTGCGGTATGTGCGTATATTTATGTATGCCGCGGTGTTTGTGTGTTGGGTGTTGTGTGTGTGCGGCGTTGTCTGTGTGGGTGTCTGTGTAGGGCGGTGTTTGAGGTTCCCAGTGTGTGTGTGTGTTGGGGGGAGGTGTGCACCTCCCATCGTGTTCCATCCCCCATGCTGCGCACCCCCCATCGTGCTCCATGCCCCATGCTGCGCACCCCCCATCGTGCTCCATCCCCTATGCTATAATAGTTCTCCTATTATACTCAGAGAGCAGTATAATAGGAGGACTATAATAGGAGGAGTAGTCCTGGGGGGAGAAGAGTATAATGCCGGCTCCCTGCACATGTGTACCGGGAGCCGGTGTACGCTGGTAACTATGATACACATCGGGTAACCAAGGGACCTTAGTTACCCAATGTGTATAATGGCTACCAGCGTACACCGGCTCCGTCATGATCCCAGCAGCGCAAGGTTATGTCTGGCGATGCGTGCGGAGGGCCGAGGCGAGCGGGCAATCCATGCGGAGGGCGGGGCCAGGCCGAGGCGAGCGACCAATCCGTGGGGGGCGGAGCCGAGGCGAGGCAAGCGGCCAATCCGTGCGGGGGGGCGGGGCCATGGCGAGCCCAGCGGCCAATCAGCTTTGTGTCACCGTAAGGACACAATTTTGGAGCATGACAGACAGACAGACAGAATAAGGCAAAATTATATATATATATATATAATTTTGCCTTATTCTGTCTGTCTGTCTGTCATGCTCCAAAATTGTGTCCTTACGGTGACACAAAGCTGATTGGCCGCTGGGCTCGCCATGGCCCCGCCCCCCCACACAGATTGGCCGCTCGCCCAGGCTGCGCCCCCACACGGATTGGCCAGCCGCTCGCCCAGGCTCCGCCCCCCCCCACAGATTGGCCTCTCGCCCCGGCACCCTGCAGGCATTGGCAATTCGGCCCCGCCACGCCCCGCCCCCCTCATGCAATGCACGCTAGCTCTGGCCCCGCCCCCTCACTCCCCCCGCGCATTCCCCGAACTGACACGGCTGTCACCGAGGTGAGTACTGTACTTCCCCACCCCCTCCCCCCCCCCCCCCCCCGCGCATTCCCCGAACTGACACGGCTGTCACGGAGGTGAGTACTGTACTTCCCCACCCCCCTCCCCCCCCCCGCGCATTCCCCGAACTGACACGGCTGTCACGGAGGTGAGTACTGTACATGTGCTCGCATGGTTACAAGCGCATCAAGGTCCTGCTGCGGCGGAAGATCCACACGCACACACATAACAGCACACACACAAACATACACACACATCAGATCACACTCACTCTCACACACACACACACACACACCTCACACACACCTCACATCGCATCCACACACAGCATCCGGCGATATCGCTTGCTTCTCGGCCTCGATACTGTGCTGTTGTGACCTTCCAGGACCTGACGGAGGATCACATGGCCAGAGGCATGTGGTATCTCCGGGTGTTGTGAGTATCAGCGCGTATGTGCGATATCGTCAGTGTCTGTGTGTGTGAGTGTATGCGATCGGGTGTGTGTGAGTGTATGCGATCGGGTGTGTGTGAGTGGATGCGATCGGGTGTGTGAGTGTCGGCAGAGGAGCACGGCGTGCTGGAGGAGGCTGGGAGCAGAGAGGCTGATCATGGGGAAGGCTGGGAGGGGGAGGCTGATGCTGGGGGAGACTAGGAGGGGAAGGCTGATGCTGAAGGAGGCTGGGAGGGGGAGGCTGGGAGGAAGGAGGCTGGGAGGAGAGAGGCTGATCCTGGGGAAGGCTGGGAAGGGGAGGCTGATGCTGGGGGAGGCTGGAAGGAGAGAGGCTGATGCTGGGGGAGGCTGGGAGGAGAGAGGCTGATGCTGGGGAAGGCTGATGCTGAGGGAGGCTGGGAGGGGAAAGCTGATGCTGGGGAAGGCTGGGAGGACGGAGGCTGGGAGGAGAGAGGCTGATCCTGGGGAAGGCTGGAAGGAGAGAGGCTGATGCTGGGGGAGGCTGGAAGGAGAGAGGCTGATGCTGGGGGAGGCTGGAAGAAGAGAGGCTGATGCTGGGGGAGGCTGATGCTGGGGGAGGCTGGGAGGAAAGAGGCTGATGCTGGGGAAGGCTGGGAGGAGAGAGGCTGATGCTGGGAGGAGAGAGGCTGATGCTGGGAGGAGAGAGGCTGATGCTGGGATGAGAGAGGCTGATGCTGGGGGAGGCTGATGCTGGGGGAGGCTGATGCTGGGGGAGGCTGATGCTGGTGGAGGCTGATGCTTGGGGAGGCTGGAAGGAGAGAGGCTAATGCTGGTGGAGGCTGATGCTTGGGGAGGCTGATGCTGGGGGAGACTGGGAGGGGAAGGCTGATGCTGAGGGAGGCTGGGAGGAAAGAGGCTGGGAGGAGAGAGGCTGATCCTGGGGAAGGCTGGGAACGGGATGCTGATGCTGGTGGAGGCTGATGCTTGGGGAGGCTGATGCTGGGGGAGACTGGGAGCGGAAGGCTGATGCTGAGGGAGGCTGGGAGGGGGAGGCTGGGAGGAAGGAGGCTGGGAGGAGAGAGGCTGATCCTGGGGAAGGCTGGGAAGGGGAGGCTGATGCTGAGGGAGGCTGGAAGGAGAGAGGCTGATGCTGGGGGAGGCTGGAAGGAGAGAGGCTGAGGCTGGGAGGAGAGAGGCTGATGCTGGGGAAGGCTGGGAGGACGGAGGCTGGGAGGAGAGAGGCTGATGCTGGGGAAGGCTGGGAGGACGGAGGCTGGGAGGAGAGAGGCTGATCCTGGGGGAGGCTGGAAGGAGAGAGGCTGATGCTGGTGGAGGCTAATGCTTGGGGAGGCTGGGAGAGGGAGGCTGATGCTGAGGGAGGCTGGGAGGAGGGAGGCTGGGAGAGGTAGGCTGAGAGAAGAGAGGCTGACACACACACACACACACACACACACACACGCGCACTGCACAACACACCACACACACTGCACAACACACCACACACACTGCACAACACACCACACACACACACACACACACACTGGGAACCACAAACAACTGCCCTACACAGACACCCACACACACAGACAACGCTGCACACACACAACACCCAACACACAAACACCGCGGCACACACAAATATACGCACATACCGCACAACACACACATTGCACAAAACATACCTCCCCCCAAAACACACCACACACACACAAACCGCGCAACACACAAACGCTACAGACACATATATATATATAGCATTTTGTGGACTGTAGACAGATGACATTACTCTTTCTTATTTTCTAGGGATTGTCCATTGCAGTAGGATGGAGAAGAGGATCCTGGAAGGCTTTGTAGCGGAGTTCTTCATCCGGGCGCTGCTCCTGGGGATATTTCTGTAAGTCCTTGGATGTTGTGTTTCGGGCCGTGTAGCTCTTGGGCGCAGTCTTCCCACGCAGGTTTTCTGCCCAGAGTAATTGCTGATCAATGATCTCTCGATTGTCACTCCTTTTCCAATCAGTACTGATTGTGCAATTGTCCGTTCTCATGCAGTTTTATTAGTCGGCAGCACATCCCTGTTCACCCTGGGTGATGTGCAATCAAACTGATGGGTACAAGATATGATTAACAAGTATTTGATTGCTGGACCTTTTTATATAATTTTTTTTTGGGAAAGGTTTGTCCTCCTAAAGAGCCTTGACCCACAGGATATTCCAAAAAAGTATGTATGCATTTTTCCTAAGAATGGGGCACGGGGAATATTGGCACTCGCAGCCCTCTATTATCTTGTATGAAGGGTCAGATGATTCCTGCCCACGCTCTGTGCCTGTAGTCACCGCCATCGGAGCTTATAAACTACAGCACATACAGTACATACAGTACATTGCAGAAGCACAACATCAACCCTGTTTGTTTTTGTTCTCTCCCTCCTCCTATTTGACATGATCATGCATTAACAAGGAGGTTATTCATGTCTATAGCTGACACAACCACCATTAAAGTGTGGTGCCCAAATATTGCACAATACCCATCCAATCATAATAAACATAGTACAATGGCGGCAATTCATAGTGTGAGCTGTGCGTCGGAGATGGAGACTCGGCAGGTACCACCATGTTGGACACCGGTAATGCTCAGACAAGGCTATAGCTGCTTCTCCTCAATGTATTAGACTATTTAGCTCTGTTTCAATCTAATTGGCATTATACCCACAGAACGCCACACGTTACACAGGGAGAGTCTGAAAACCTTTCCCTGAAGTGTAAAGGATATGACCACACTACAAAAAATAATGAATAAACAGCCTATCTAAATTATGAATTGTTTACTATGACAAAAAAAATTAAAGGGAAACAGGTTTTTTAATCATTTGCCGCCATTGTATTTATTGTGCATTGAGAAATCTTTATTTTGGCCTGTCTGCATCCTCCCTGCTTCTCAGAGGTTGTCCACTACTTTAAGGGGTACTTTGCACACTGCGACATCGCTAGCCGATGCTTGCGATGCCGAGCACGATAGTCCCCGCCCCCGTCGCAGCTGCGATATTTTGTGATAGCTGCCGTAACTAACATTATCGCTACGGCAGCTTCACACGCACTTACCTGCCCTACGACGTTGCTCTGGCCGGCAAACCGCCTCCTTTCTAAGGGGGTGTGTCGTGCGGCATCACAGCGACGTCACACGGCCAATAGAAGCAGAGGGGTGTAGATGAGTGTGAGGTAAACATCCCGCCCACCTTCCTTCCGCATAGCCGGTGGAGGCAGGTAAGGAGATGCTCCTCGCTCCTGCGGTGTCACACACAGCGATGTGTGGTGCCGCAGGAACGAGGAACAACATCGTATCTCCTATTGGTGCGACATTATGAAAATGTCTGACGCTACACAGATCATCGATTTACAATGCTTTTGCGATCGTTTATCGGCGCATCTAGGCTTTACACAATGTGACGTCGTTACCGGCGCCGGATGTGCATCACTTTCGATTTGACCCCGACGATATCGCAGTAGCGATGTCGCAACGTGCAAAGTACCTCTAGCATAGATGGTCTGGCCTTCAGGATAGGTGCTTAATGTCTGATGGGCGGGGTGCGGGGTGTCAGACCCCTGCCGATCATCTGCGCTATGTGCTAGTGGTGGTAGCAGAGGGTCAGAAGTGCTCAGTTCTGGAGCTGCTCCGTCTTCTGATCGTGGCTGCAGCCGAGTATTGCACATCCGCCTCCTATTGACTTGCATGGGAGGTGGCTGCAACCACTATCCGAGTCACTCGCAAGCATAATGCACACGAGTAGCTGCAGTCCTTTTTTGCTTTTTCCAGTATAGTTGAAATGGCCTTGCATGGTTAAGGCTACTTTCACACATCAGTTTTTTGGCATCAGGCACTATCCGGCGTAGAATATGCAAAAAAAACGGATGCGCCGGATACTTTTTTTTCTTTTTTTTTTTTTTTTTTACGGATCCAGTATACTGGATCCGTTAAACGAATCTGGCGGCTCCATCTTTGCATCTGGTTGTTTTGGTTTTTTTTTTTACAATAAATTGGAGCATCCTCAGTTTAAATAACGGCTCAGGCGGCCGCATCAGGTTTTTTCCGCATTACGCCAGATCCGACATCCTTAGGCTTCCCTTGTAAATCACACCAGATTCGGTGGGATGCGTTTTTTTTTTTTTGTCAGACAACGTTACAAGAGACGTTCCGGCTGCCGCATTAGCCTATTACGCCGGATCCGGCAAAAGCCGTATGCAACGCAATGCCATCCAGCACAATCTGGCGCTAATACAAATCAATGGGGATAAAACAAATCTGACGCTGGATCCATTTTATCAGGTTTTTTTTTTTCGGATTGTACCTGATGGGAAAAAAAAAAACGGATGTGTGAAAGTAGCCTAAGCTACAGTGTTTCCGTAATTGCTTACAGCAAATAGAGAGCAGCAGATATAACCTGCCCAGGCCAAGGAACTAATGCACTAGCAGTAAGCAGCAAGACCCCCAATAAGGTGGAGGCATCACAGGTGCAAGAGGAGCAAATCACTACCATTTCTAATTGGAGGGGGCAATTGCTGGATGACAAATTGCACACAAGTGGCTTGTATAGGGTACCGGTCACACATGTAGGTCCATAGTAACTGGTTACCAGCCTATTAGTCATGCCCATACTATTCGACCAGTCGGGCTGTGCCAGTACTATCAAAGTGCACCATACGGGGACTCCAATATACAAGGCCTAACATTAAGGGGCCTGGCTGCATCCTGTATAAAATGTTATGTGCAAGAAAACATGTATAAAATATGAGGTATTGGTTAGTATTATGGCCAGAATACGGTTGCCCACAACCCACGTCACGGGTCCTCATACTTGTGGGACCCTACACTGATATATAAATATAAAAAAGCAACAAAAAGTGGGATACAAAGCTCCAAAAATTCATTCATTACTTACAGCAAATAGAGGGCAGCAGATATAACCTGCCCAGGCCAAGGAATAATGCACAAGCAGGATACAGCTAAACCCCCAATGTTTCCATAATTGCCATTCACGTCTATGGGATGATGGGACCACTGTAGTGCATCGTGTGGCCACTGCCCTCTTTTTAACGGGGTGGGGTGCAGAATCATTGTCCATTTGGCCCATTGGCAGGGGATGGCCCTCATCAGTGCACCAGAACAGAAGTTAGTTCCAGTTTTAGGGGACTAAAACTGCCCTTATGGACCACCATCAATGGCCGCCTTGTTCCTACTGCAGGGAAATGTCTAGCTGGCCACAGCGGCCCGTGACTTTGATCTGGTATTATTATTATTATTATTATTATTATTTATTATTATAGCGCCATTTATTCCATGGCGCTTTACAAGTGAAAGAGGGTATACGTACAACAATCATTAACAGTACAAGACAGACTGGTATAGGAGGAGAGAGGACCCTGCCCGCGAGGGCTCACAGTCTACAGGGAATGGGTGATGGTACAATAGGTGAGGACAGAGCTGGTTGCGCAGTGGTCTACTGGGCTGAGGGCTATTGTAGGTTGTAGGCTTGTTGGAAGAGGTGGGTCTTGAGGTTCCTCTTGAAGCTTTCCACGGTAGTGGAGAGTCTGATGTGCTGAGGTAGAGCGTTCCAGAGTATGGGGGATGCACGGGAGAAATCTTGTACACGATTGTGGGAAGAGGAAATAAGAGAGGAGCAGAGAAGGAGATCTTGTGAGGATCTAAGGTTGCGTGCAGGTATCCCTCGCTCCTCGGTTCCCGCATTTTTTAAAAGGTTTTTTCCAGCACCCATGACAGCACCACGAGAGAGGGGATCCGCCCTTCAAGGACAGGAAACCTCCAGGATAAAAAGGGGCGGTACCTCTCCCCGCATCAGTTGGTTTCCTGTCCTTGAACAGGGAGCCTCCAGAGATCCAGGATGGTCCTGATGGGCCGAAGATTCAAATCCGGCGCCCGGCCGGCCGGCTCTGGCAGCGGCATGGGTCCTGCTGCGGTCGGCCGAGGTGCCGTGGAGCTGCCGCAGCGGACCCACGGGGGTCAGACCTGCGTGCGGCACACCAGCCTCCGGTGACGCCAGGACGGATTCCAGGCGCGAGGACGTGGTGTGGAGCCTGCGAGGACCAGGTAAGGGCTTGTCGGCCGCAAGTGCTCTCCCGCCGCAACAAACCAACGGGGGGTTCCGTCTGCGCATGGGCTCCCTCCCTAACTCCCTCCCCCCCTCTCCTTACCACCGGCGCCAGGGGCTGGGATGGAGGTGGCTGCTGCTGCGCTTCCCTGCGGTGGCGTCCTCGTGGCGGCTGCTGCTGCGCTTCCCTGCGGTGGCGTCCTCGTGGCTGCTGCGCTTCTCTGCGGTGGCGTCCTCGTGGCTGCAGGCCCACGGGGGATGTACCTGTTTCTTTGGCCTCACCTGGGAGTGGCGGCGCCTACCAGCAGCAAGTCTGAGGACGCACCACAGCAGCCCACGGGGGCTATGCCTGTGAATAACAGTGTCTCCCACGCTCCAATGCTACAGGAGCAGTGACACTGTCTTACCTGCCCAGAGGTAAGTAGTGGTGTTTCCACAGTGTGCTTCAGGGCCTCACAAGTATCTGCCTGGCCACTCCGGGCGATTGGGCAGGAGCAACAACGGGGGGCGCCATCTTGAGGATGGCCGCTGCCGCATGGTGTGTGTGTGTGTGTGTGTGTGTGTGTGTGTGCGCAGGCGCGGGATCTTCTCTGGGTTCTCGCATGACGCTCAGCTGACGTCACCTCCCGGAAGAGACACTGGCTGTGTGCTGAGACTCGGCTGAAGTGAGACGAACTGATGGCTTCACCCCCTCCGGTGGAATACGGCAGTCCCCGTGCTGCTGGAAACACCTTCCAGGGTTGCATGTGGCCTGCGGGCCTGGTGTTGGAGACCCTTGGTGTGGGTCGGCCTCCACGTTTAGCGACATGGCTCCTATAACGTTATGGGTTTGAGTCCGTACTTGCAGACTGCTATGTACACGGTAACAGCTCTGTGTTGACAGCTGGGGGACAGAGGGAGCTGGTTGCTGGCAGTTGCTGCACTCATATGGCTCTTGTCGGTCGCGCTAACATGACTGATAACCCTTTAGATGTGAGCATTCATGTCATTCAAAACAAAAAAAAAAAGGGGCTCACTGAGGCAACCTCCAGTTCTGCTCCTACCACACAGCGCAGGCTGGCACGCAGTTGGGGCAGTGTGATTGCAAGCCTCAACGCGGACGGGTATACTAGCTCATGTGATACTCTGGGAGGATCTGCACCTGGTCCAATAAGTGGAGTCTAAAATCCAGCAGGACCGACGCCCAGAGCCTGCAGGGGAGATTGATCAGATGCCATCATTCCTCCTTCTAACCCTGTTCCGCCTCTGCATCAGAGTGGTAAGTGACCATGAAAGTTCACTTTGTTCAGAGCCACTCTTGCCTGTTTTTGGGGCAGACTCAATGGATACACTTCAATAACTGGACCACGCTCCCTTTACTCGGGAGATGTCTGTTACCTGGTCTCAGAAGTGGTGCCAGAAGGGTATTAAGCATAACCTCTCAGGTGAGGTCTTGGATTAGGGCTGTCAAGCCCGATGTTGGCTTGAGAGTTTTGCGGCGTCAGGGCCTTCGGAAATTCAGGCCTGCCTTCCCTGCTTATGGGGACTCTGACAGGTCCGAGGGTGAGTGGAATTCTTCAGCTTCCACATCAATGTCCGACAGTATCTCGGGTTGTTCAGACTTCTCGATGGAGAACAATGTGACGCTAGTGACTGTTGTCGGGCCCGCTATGGGCATCCCTGAAGTGGCACCCAAGAGATGTCTCGATTTCGTATGTTTGTGGCCTAGAAGAGGGAACCCGTGATGCCTCCCGGTTGTTGATAATGTATAGTCCCTCATTGCTATATAAGGGACACAGGCGCATAGGCAAAGTTCAACCCAGACTGCCCTTTGAGGAAGCAGCTTGTTCCTTCTGTCGCAGGGCCCCTTAAGCTGACTGTCGCTGCTATCAGGATTTCAAATAGTCATCGGCCACTCTAGGCTGCTTGTGCCTGCCCTTGTTGGCTCACAGCGGCTCTACAGTTTGAGACTGGACAAGTAACGGCTGAAGGGATTGGGGGGTAATTCCCGATTCTGTGAAAAAGAGGGAGGTAAGGACTTACAGCGCTCTAGGATGGAAATAACGCCACTTCCTCAAATACCTGGGAATTTTCAGCTGGGGCTTGCAACAGCTAATGTAGCTGCTTACACAACGGAGTCCCTGGCAGTATGAGTTGACCACATCAAGGATCGGCTGTGCCAGAGAGCCTCTAGACGGATCATGTTCCCACTCCTCCTCTCACAAGGAGCGGCGGCGTTCCTTTTAGACTCATCTGCGGCCTCACCCAGACTGGCAACCAGTTCTCTCGTCGTAAACCTGTTTCGGAATAGTGTCCGGGAGGTCCAGTGTGAAACATTTATTCCAGGCGGTCACATACCAGTAGTGAATCTGACGGATGCATATGTGACGCCCTGGGCAAGCCAGGGGTCACAGGTCAAAACACCACCACACCCTACACCCCAGTTAGGTACACCAAAGCTACACAAAAATCCTTGTTGCCTTCCTCCAGGGGCTGATGTCCACACCAGGGGGTGGGCCAGGCGGTTGGCTCCGCCCACCGAGGAGTTCACAGCCCTGGAGGCGGGAAACCAGGCAGTTCAAGCCAGGGGAGTGAAGGAGAAGGAAGTGGTAGAGGAGGACAGTGAGAGTAGTGACAGAAAAAGTAACAGTTAAGAGCCTGAAGTTGGTCCGGGTGTGTGCCCCGGACTGAGACAGCAAGGTCAGCAGACGGCGGCGACTGTCTGCAGGAGAGGCTGCTTGGAGGTTGCCGAAAGGACCGTGGACGGGTGGTGGCCCGGCGGTACTGGAGCGGTATACGAAGAGCAGTCAGCACCATTGGCAGGGACCTCTCGGATCCCGGCAAGGCTAGGAGTCGCCGTGAATTTGCCAAATCCGTCAGTGAAGGGGACCTCTGGGTCTCCCAACAACCAAGTCCCGATTGAAGGCAACAGTCCGACCGTTAGAGAGAGACACCGCCACCGCCAGGGCACCAGTTTCTCAGGGCCAGCGCCTGCGGGCAAAGTAGGGCTCCTCCGGCCCATAACCAAGTCGGGGAGCGGGTTACCGGTGGGAACCCATTGCTACCATCATCTCAGGTGCAGGAAAAGGGACCGTCACCGTCAACTACTGGGGAAAAGCAACTGCAGCCGTCCGTGGGAACAGTCTTTCCAGCCGTGTGTTTTACCGAGAACTGTGTCACCGTCTCAGGCTGAGTGAGTACCACAGTGCCGTGAGGCACAGCGCTGCCCCCGCGTCCCTGCACCCCACCAAGCCCTGCACCGGCCCTGCCATCCAGCATCCCCCACCTAATCACTGGGCCCCGGGACAACCACCCCCTACCCACGGAGGGGAGAACTAACAACTTTGCTGCTCCCTGTCACCGCTCCCGGGATCCCCATACAGAGCAGCGGTGGTGTCCATACAATCACCACAACCGTGGGTGGCGTCACGGACAATAAACTATCCCAAAAACCAAACCCCTTTCACTCACGGGCGAGGAGCGCCGCTCGAGTCCCCGGGATCCGGCCCATCGCTCGAGCAGCAGCAGGCCGCGGCAGCCGGACCCGAGCAGTGGGAGAGCGCGGCGTCCCCTCCTCCGCCCGCGACACATACTATCATGTCCAGTTCGACGTAGTTCAGAGTTCCTCAGAGTAGCCTGTTTATGGAAGGAAACGTTCGACGTTTCCGGTATGCAACCCTTCCAAGGGATGACGATGGGCTGGGAGTCTTCGCAAGATTTTCAGAAGTTACAGTGCAGAGAAGTGCTTATCATCCCTTACCTCGGCAACTTCTTCTTTGATGGCAGGCCTGCCTGTCATCGTGCCGCCTTTCTGCGGGAGGATGTTCTTCCTGCTCACACGGGAAAGGCTCCTACACTAGGAGAATCAGGATTATGTCCGAGGACAGTCCTAATTTTTTTTTAGGGCTCACTTCGATTCAGAAGTTCAGGTATTTCGTCTTCCGGAATTCAGGCTGGAGAATCTTCCGGTCCTAATAGATACGGCACCAGAGGCACCAAGGTTGTCCCTCAAAGGTGCTATGTCCCTACAGGGTTCCCTTACATCCGCCATTGCTACAGTTCGGTGGGACCGGGCGCACACTGTAGTAACCTTCAGTGGGACATATTGGAGACTCAAGCAATTGTTGGGGATCATTGACCAAGTGCTTGCACTCCAGCACATTCGAATCCCTACATTGCTGGTTGAACCAGTGAAGTAAGGAAACATGCTTCATATGACCTGAGATCCTAAGGTGCTTGCTTTTACCGCACGTCTTCAAAGAGGAGCCCGCCTTCAGGGTCACCTGATCTGCGGTGTGTGGTCTGGAAGCGAATCCCATGGTTTTTCTTTTATTTTCTTAAAAATTGCCAGGATATGGCTGGTTGTAGACTGAGCGGTGGGCTGATACCTACCCTCCCTGTCTGGTCGTCAGTTCCTATATGGAGAAGAGTAATCGGTTTGGACTGTTTCGGCAGCAGCCGGTTGAGACTGGGGATGGGTCCTCCGCCAGTCCATCGTCACTTCGATATATACGTTGCCTGTGTTCCGATAATAGACCTCTTTGTGCCCTGAAATAAGGTTCACTGGTTCTGTTCTCTAAATCCTTGGGATCAGCCTCATGTGGTGGACGCCCCGCTGTTCGAATGTAGATGTGACCTTGTTGTACCCCTCTACTCATAGCCTGTTTCCAGCCGTGTTGAAGAAAATCCTGGAGAACAGGGCAGTGATGATCCTGATAGCGCCATTTTTTGCCAGATTTACCATGATTCTATTCCCTGGTAACTTGTCGTTCTCCAGGCCGGGGGTCCTACTGGTCCTCCTCACTCAGGTTCCAAATCTTCACCGCCTGTCAGGCATATTGCATCTTATCGTGTGGTCTTTTTTGAAAGGTCACCTTACGAATCAGGGTTTTCTCTTGTTTTTGTGCCTACTCTTCTTCGGAGTAGTAAGCCGGTTAAAAAAAAAAAAGGGGGGCCTGGACAATATTCTTGTCTTCCAAGGGTGAGCCCTGATGGACCGACGACTGTTGCGGTAATCTTAGAGTTTTTCCGGAAGGGGTTGACACTGAGTCTGTCATTACGTTCACTAAGAGTTCTGATATGGGCCCTTGCAACCTGGTACCATTGTGTCCGGTCTGGAGTACGCTGGACTCCCGGTTCGTTCGGGTATGGTCTAGCCCTCTGCGCAATGTATCTTGCCCCCTTGGGGCCTTATTCTCGTCCTATCTGCCCTGACAAAGCCCCATTGATTCCTTGGAGTCCATGTCCTTAACTACTGTCTCTGAAACAGACTTCCTGACACCTTCACATTAGCTAGTTAGTGGGTTAGTGACTTCCAGGCTCTATCTTAGTTCCACCATTACTCAGCTTTCAAGGATAAGGTGTCCTGAAACCTGCCCGTCCTTGCCTCCTGATAGTACGTCATGTTTTTTTTAATTCAAAAGGGAATTGTTCTTCCATCCTTTTGGGATAGTCTTCAAGATCAGGAAGGGGAAGGGGGGGCATTGCCTGGACATTAGCGGTTCCTAATGGAATATCTGTCTGCAGCAGAGGCAGGTCCGGTTTGTTTTCTTTCAGGGTGATAGCTAGACGCTCAAGGCTTCTAAATCCACTTGGTGGGTGGATCTGCGAAGCCACTTCTTCGCCTGCTCAGCTTGTGGTAGGTATGTGCCTGTAGGTCTGAAAGTTCACTGCACAAGGGCGATGACATCTCCTGGGCTGCAAGATCGTATGTCACCATTGAGCAGCTTGTCAGGGGCCATGTGATCTTCCCCTTTCACTCGCTATAGGCACTATAAGTTGGCCTTATCCTTACTGGCTTCACCTGGGGAGCTCGGTTCTGTGATTTCCCCCCCCCCTTGGCTTATTCTTCTATGTATGTAATTCTCTCGTGGTGCTGTCATGGGTGCTGGAAAAATACGTAATTACTTACCGGTAATGTGTTTTTTCTGAACCCATGACAGCACCCTTACATTCCCTCCCTGCATGTGGATAATTGGCTCTTTTTTGGCTGCACGTGGTTCATGTTGGTGCTGGTTATGTTATAATGTTGTTTTCCTCCGGAGGTCCTTTCATGCTCTGTAAACCAACTGATGCGGGGAGAGGTACCGCTCCTTTTTATCCTGGAGGTTTCCTGTCCTTGAAGGGCGGATCCCCTCTCTCGTGGTGCTGTCATGCGTTCAGAAAAATCACATTACCGGTAAGTAATTAAGTATTTTGCATCTGATGTAATGACCATATTACCTGAGGGGGCCCTATACATTCCGGTAGGTGACGTTCTCCTGGATCTGTTGGACTCTAATTTGTAAGACAGACTGAACTTTGTCCTTCCTTTGGGTTCTGAATTAACAAAATGTCACTGAAATGTTAATTTTGGCTGAGCTGCCTGGTACAATATGTTGCTCAACCAAAAACATTCTTACAAAAAATGTGACAAAAAAAAAAAAAAAAAGTGTGCAACATGCTATTGCACCTGACTGTTTTAGATCTCTTGTATTACTGTAAATAAAACAGACAAGTCAGTGGCCTGTGACCGGCATCGACGTCTATGGCAATGAGTCTTCTGACTTGCGACTAAATCAGCACATTTGGCAACATTCAACCTGGTAAAAGTCGCAACCCCAAAACAACCCTTATATCCAATGTTAAAATGTCTGTGCCACATGTCGCCGTGTAGCCTTGATCTGA
The DNA here is from genome assembly GCF_048569485.1 of Anomaloglossus baeobatrachus. Taxonomy (NCBI): domain Eukaryota; kingdom Metazoa; phylum Chordata; class Amphibia; order Anura; family Aromobatidae; genus Anomaloglossus; species Anomaloglossus baeobatrachus. Next base: position 632,388,449 of record NC_134356.1, on the reverse strand, counting down.
TATTTTGTCTTTGTCTCTAGGATAACAGAGATGATGCATCCGTTCCAGCGAGTTATACAGCCAGAAGAGATGTGGCTATATAGAAACCCTCACGTAACGTCCGACCGGGTGCCCACCAACAGCATGTTTGTACGTGTTTTGTATTATAGGCTAATAGGCTACTAGACAATCCTTGAGACTGCGGGGCAGACCTCATAATTTCTTCAATTCAGACTGTATAAAACAAGACAAGATGGTAGAGAGGATTCTCAGGACCCTGGTCCAGTGCCTACATCAATAGTCCATGGCTGGCCATTAGGTCTGTGAACCTCCTTCCTGCCGGTGCGTCTTCTGATTCGTAACCCTGGCACAACACACCTCATGTTGCTGGAAATGCTAATACTAAGGGGTACTTTGCACGTTGCGACATCGCTAGCCGATGCTAGCGATGCCGAGCGCGATGGTACCCACCCCCGTTGCACATGCAATATCTTGTGATAGCTGCTGTAACTTCACACGCACTCACCTGCCCTGCGACATCGCTCTGGCCGGCAACCTGCCTCCTTCCTCAGGGGGCGGGTCGTGCGAAGTCACACGGCAGGCGGCCAATAGAAGCGGAGGGGCGGAGATGAGCGGGATGTAAACATGCCGCCCACCTCCTTCCTTCCGCAAAGTCGGTGGACGCAGGTAAGGAGATGTTCCTCGCTTCTGTGGCTTCATACACAGCGATGTGTGCTGCCGCAGGAACGAGGCACAACATCGTACCTGTCGATGCAGCGAAATTATGAAAGTGACCGTCACTACACAGATCACCAATTTACGATGCTTTTGTGATCGTTTATCAGCGCATCTAGGCTTGACACGTTGCGACGTCGTTACTGGCACCGGATGTGCGTCACTTTCGATTTGACTTGACGCCCTTGCAGTAGCGATGTCGCAATGTGCAAAGTACCCCTAAGGCTGCTTTCACAATTGCGATGGACGGCTTCCGTTGCTATCCGCCGCCTTGAGGAATTACGGTAACCGTTGCAGGAAACCGTTTTCTTCCTCATAGACTTCTATTAGCTACGGATAGCAATGGATGGCCTTGCATTGCATTCGTCAGCCGACGCTGTGTTGCATCCGCCTGACAGATGGAACGCTGCATGTAGCATTTTTCTGCAGTTGGCGAAGTCAAAAAAACGCAATCTGCAGGATTCCGTCGGCGTCCGTTTTTATAATGGACACCTATGGTGACTGATTCCGTTAGAATCCGTCAAACGAAGGATTCCGTTAACGCATCGGTCTTTACACAACTGCACATGCCCAGATGTGTAAAGTCAAGGAAAAAAACCAAACTAACGGATTGCATTATTTTGTACAATCCGTTACATCTGTTGTGCCACTATATGCAACGCATCCGTTGCATCTGTCGCACAACGCAATGCAATGGATGCCGTTCAACGCAAGTGTGAAAGCGCCCTAAGATGTGGACATGTGGCGGGGATGCCGGCAGGAGGCGACTTGCAGGCTTTTATGGTCAGTCCTGTAAATCTTTGATCCTCTCTACAAAACTGGAAATGGTGACAGTGCCAAATATATTATCGTGGTATACCCCGCATGACCATTTTGCTACATCTTGCTAGACTTTTTTTTTTTTTTTTTTTCCTCACTCTCCCCTCCCATGATCTAGTTCTTTTATATCAAACCTTCTGTGTGATTAGAATTGGTTTCTGGACACTATTTGCCCGACACAGTGACGCAGGCAGCCTTGTGTGGGCGGGGAGGCCCAGCGACGGTTGATTGTGTGCTAGTGATTGCTGGGCAGGCACAGTTACCGGGCAAACACTATTTGTTTTTATTTTTAAATCTAATATTTTTTTTTTTCATTGGAACTTTTCAATCAAATCAAATTTTACAACATCCCCGGAGAGCGCAGTCCCCTAATCCCGACACCCCCCCCCCCCCCAAATCAAAACCAACCGTCATCATAAAAAAATAATGTTCAGTGTATTCATCACCGCTCTGTATAAAAGAGTTCCTGATTAGATATTAATGGGAAGACCACTTTAATCCAACATGCCCATTCTTAAGAGATCCAACCAAAATCTCTGCAGTTCTCTAGAGGCCTGAGCCACCTATCAAAGACATCCAGACTTTGTCAAACTTCAAAATACAGTCCCTTTTCAGATATATCGCCTTTTTTCCATATTTATCAGCCACTTCAGTTTGCTAATGTACCCTGGAATAGAGGGAGCCTGGTCATCTTACCAATATCGTGCTGTAAGCTTCATAGCCATATATAACATCCTAGCTACCGCTGTTTTGCCATATTCATCCGTCACCAGGTCTTCAATGTACTCTAAAGGCTACTTTACACACTGTGATATCGGTACCGATATCGCTAGCAAGCGTATCCGCCCCCGTCAGTTGTGCGTCACTGGCAAATCGCTGCCCGTGGCGCACAACATCGCTTACACCCGTCACACGGCCTTTCCTTCCCTGCGACGTCGCTCTGGCCGGCGATCCGCCTCCTTTCTAAGGGGGCGGTTCGTGCGGCGTTACACGGCAGCCGTCCAATAGCAGAGGAGGGGCGGAGATGAGCGGGACGTAACGTGCCGCCCACCTCCTTCCTTCCTCATTGCCGGTGGACGCAGGTAAGGAGATGTTCGTCGCTCTTGCGGTGTCACACATAGCGATGTGTGCTGCCGCAGGAACGAGAAACAACCTCGCTACGTACGAGACAACGATTTTTGGTAAATAAACGACCTCTCATATACCAACGATTTTTGTCTCTTGTGATTAAGGTCACTCCAGCCTGTCACACGCTGCGATGTCGCTAACGGCGTCTGATGTGTGTCACAAACACCGTGACCCCGACGATATATCGGTCGCGATGTCGCAGCGTTTAAATGGCCCTTTAGACACACACCAGAGAGGACCGAACCACCCCCACCGGGTAAACTCTATTCATTTTGAATACTTCTTCTTTCCAGAAAAGGTTGAGCTTGAGGCATGCCATCATGTGGATGAGATCCAGAGTTTTGCGCCTGTTACACAAAGGATTACCTCTAAGCCCGATATCACATGAAAAGTTTTGAATTCTATATTTTTGGTGTAATAAATTTTATTTCAGATAAACTGTGTGATTCACTAAAGCCCGCTTTACACGCTTCAATATATCTCACAATCCGTCGTTGGGGTCAAGTTGTAAGTGACGCACATCCGGCATAGTTTGTGAGGTATCTGCGTGTGACATCTACGTGCGATCAGGATTGAACGCAAAACCGTTGATCGCAAACACATCGTATCTTTGTCTAGAATTGAGCGTTTTGTTGCACGAACCTAGTCAATTGAAACGTGTGACATCCCTCATACGATTTTGATGTGAGGCTATGTGCGCTCTGCACCGCAGCTTAAAAAAGGTCCGCTTCAGAGCGCAGCTGAAAAGCTGCGTTCTGAAGCGCCTCACAATGTCTGTCATTCACTAATCTGTCAGTCGGTCACTATCTCTGTCCCTCTCTCTCTGTCCATGTCAGTCTATCCCTCTTACCCCCTCTCTCATACTCACCGATCCCCGATGACCGGCGCGACGCTGCACGGCATTCACACTGCTCCGGCGGCTTTTACTATTTTGAAAAAGCCGGCCGCTCATTAAACAATCTCGTATTCCCTGCTTTCCCCGCCCACCGGCGCCTATGATTGGTTGCAGTGAGACACACCCCCACGCTGAGTGACAGGTGTCTCACTGCAACCAATCACAGCAGCCGGTGGGCATGTCTATACTGTGCATTGAAATAAATAATTAAATAATTTAAACAAACGGCGTGCGGTCCCCCCCAATTTTTTTTTTTTTATAACTGAATGTTTTATTAACATTTTTAAAACAGATACAAAAAAAAATACATGGATGCACGGATATGTCTCACAAACTTGTTAATAACTGTAAACCAGAAATCAGTATCCATATTATCCACTAATACACTGAAAACAGGGAATATGACAAGACATACAATACTAGACAGGGAAACATAAGGGAGGGGGGATGGATTGAGGAGGGTGAGCATATCAGGCTTCCATCAAGGCCGTACTTCACTGTTATTCTTTGTTGGCCCAATAAGTATCCCAAAGTGACCAAACACTCTCAAAAAGATCTACTGTGTTATTTGACAGGGCAGATAAATACTCCATCCTTCTCACATCTTGGATCCGAGATTGGAGATCTGTAAGTGAGGGTGGATGGGCCAACCTCCAGTTACGGGCAATCAGACATCTAGCTGCTGTGGTCATGTGTAATAGTAACCGCTTCACTCTTTTCCCCAGCTGAGCAAGTGGTATATTTAATAAATAGAATTTAGGGTCCAGGGGAATCCGAAGATTAGTTACTTTATAAATAAGAGATTGCACCAACCTCCAGAAACACTGGATATTGGGGCATACCCAGAATATGTGCGGTATGTCTCCTCCTGTGGCTCCACACCTCCAGCAATTGTCAGGTATAGCTGGGTTTAGTTTATGTAGTAGTGATGGGGTGTGATACCAATACATAAGTAATTTATACTGATTTTCCTTATAGACATAGCAGGAAGATGTCTTAGAGGCCGTATCCCAGATCCGCCTCCACATACACAAGGGAATGGACTCACCAAGGAAATCTTCCCATTTCCTCATATATGTATGATTTGGCTTGTCTTCCGGGCACGGAGCCATTAAAATACGATATATATCGGAGATGAGGCCTTTAGTAGAGGCCCCAGCTCTGCACAATCTCTCAAAAAGTGTAGGGATAGAGACTTCTAATGAGGCAAAAAGGGAGTGCATCAGGTGTCTAACTTGTAAATACCGATATTGGGAATTGCCTGGGAGATTAAATTTAGCAGCTATGGTGGCGTATGGGAGAAGGACTCTGGAGTGTGCGTCTACTATGTCAGCAAAGCAAAAGAGTTTCCTGTCAAACCATGTTTTTGTCGTTATACCATGCATACCGTCTGGCATTCTGGGATTAAAAAGAAAAGAAGTCAATGGAGAGTGTTCAGATTTAAGTGGAAACTTCTTGACACAACAGTCCCATATCCTCTTCGTAAAGGCTATAGGGCCCAGGGTATGTGGGTAAAGGCCCTGTCACACACAGAGATAAATCTGTGGCAGATCTGTGGTTGCAGTGAAATTGTGGACAATCAGTGCCAGGTTTGTGGCTGTGTACAAATGGAACAATATGTCCATGATTTCACTGCAACCACAGATCTGCCAAAGCTTTATCTCTGTGTGTGACGGGGCCTTCAGGCTTATTAGATGAGGTGCCCCAAAGGTAGGAGTTAGGGTGTATTGGGGCTAGCCATAACTTCTCTATTTCCATCCATCTAGAGAAGGCACTACGATTAGACCATGCAGGGATGTGACGTAAGTGTGCTGCCCAGTAGTACTTAGTAATATCAGGGACCCCCAGGCCTCCTCTCAGTTTACTGTCAAATAATGTTGTTTTCTTGATTCTATGTCTCTTAGGCTAAGTTCACATTTCCGCTAAAATCTATCAGTCACAATCCGCTGCTCTTGTAAACAGCGGAATCCGTTTAGCGGATTCCGCTGCTCCCATAGACTTGTATGAGCAGCGGATTGTGACTGATGATGCTGCGTTGCACCCTCCGCCCGACTGATCAGTCGTGGAACGACTGACCGCCGGGCGGGAGGAACGCAGCATGTAACGTTTTTTGAGCAGCGAGATCCGTCGGATTTCGCTGCGCATGCTCTCTGGCTCCCTGCACACGTCACCAGCTTTGGTTGGTTACCCGATATTTACCCTGGTTACGGTGCAAGGAGCCAGCGCTAAGCGGTGTAGGCCCGTAACCAAGGTAAATATCGGGTAACCAAGGTAAACATCGGGTGCTTTGCTGTTACCCGATATTTAGGCTGGTTACATCTGCAGGGAGGCCGACACTTCCCCGCTCGGCCCCGCCCCCTCCCGCACTCCGCACATGTATGTACACACACACACACCTGTCCCCAGCCATGCAGACAAGCACTGCCACTGACACCCTCGTCTGGCCCCGCCCCCTGCTCGGCTCCGCCCCCTCCCGCACTTTGCATGTACACACACACACATACATACATACATACATACATACATACATACATGCATGCACATACACACACTCACACATACACTCACCTGTCCCCAGCCATGCAGACCGCAGCACTTCTACTGACATCCTCAGCGCCTGGCCCCGCCCCCCCGCTCGGCCCCGCCCCCTCCCGCACTCCGCACATGTATGTACACACACAAACACACACACACACACACCTGTCCCCAGCCATGCAGACAAGCACTGCCACTGACACCCTCGTCTGGCCCCGCCCCCTGCTCGGCTCCGCCCCCTCCCGCACTTTGCATGTACACATACATACATACATACATACATACATACATGCACATACACACACTCACACATACTCACCTGTCCCCAGCCATGCAGACCGCAGCACTTCCACTGACATCCTCAGCGCCTGACTCCGCCCCCCGCACACAACGGAATCCGACAAAGAATTCTGTTCTTTGTCATCTGTTGTACAGCGTTGAACAGCGCATCAGTCACATGCGTCAAGCGACGCATGTGACTGATACAAATCAACGGAAATGTGAACTTAGCCTTATGGGCCCAAACAAATTGAAGTATACTAGACTGAATGTTGCGCAATTCTTTGTATGGTACACACACCGGAAGGGTCTCAAATAGGTAAAGTAGCTTTGGCAGAACAGACATTTTGACTGCAGAGATTCTTCCAAACAGAGACAATGGGAGCTTGTTCCAATTGAGCAGGAGCCTTTTTATCTCAGTAAATAAACTAGGATAGTTCTGCTGATACAAGAGCTTATACTGAGATGTTAATTGTATCCCAAGGTATGTCAAGGATATATTTTTCCATTTATAGTTGTAGTTTTCCTGTAAGGAGGAGACCCGCACCTGTGGAATATTAAGAGGCAGAGCTTCCGTTTTGTTCTGATTGACCTTATACCCTGACAACCTTCCAAATTGTAGTAACAAGGAATGCAAATTCGGGAGGGTGATATGTGGTTGGGACAAGATCAATAGGACATCATCCGCATATAGAGATAGCTTAAACTCCTTATCTCGTACCATTACTCCATGTATATAAAGCTGGGTTCACACTAAACGACAGCGACAACGACGTCGCTGTTACGTCACCATTTTCGGTGACGTAACAGCGACCTTGTAAGTCGCTGTTATGATCGCTGCTTAGCTGTCAAACACAGCAGAAGCAGCGATCATAAGGTCGCTGTGCTACATGTTCAGAGAGCAGGGAGCCGCACTTAGCGCTGGCTCCTTGCTCTCCTGCAGCACACATTGGGTTAATTACCCGATGCGTACTGCAGCCACATGTCACAGTGCAGGAGCCGGCACTGGCAGCAAGAGCGGAGGCTGGTAACCAGCGTAAACACCGGGTAACCAGGGAAAGGTCTTCCCTTGGTTACCCGATGTTTACGCTGGTTACAGCTTACCGCAGCTGCCAGTGCCGGCTCCTGATCGCTTCATTTCGTCGCTCTCTCGCTGTCACACACAGCGATGTGTGTGTCACAGCGGGAGAGTGACGACCAAAAAATGAAGCTGGACATTCAGCAACGACCGGCGACCTCACAGCAGGGGCCAGGTCGTTGCTGGATGTCACACACAGCGACAGCGACGGGACGTCGCTGCAACGTCACAGAAAATGGTGACGTAGCAGCGACGTCGTTGTCGTCGTCGTTATGTGTGACACCAGCTTTAGGGTCATTGCGAATAGCAGCAGCCAATGGTTCAATACACATGACAAAGGGGGGGCGTGGCCTGCAAGGCGACAGCTGCTTGAAGGAGAGCTCTGTGCTGACAGCAGGATAAACCGGCTCTTATCAGCTCACAGATAACAGGATTACCAGCTACAGGAGGTGTGAGTAACCCCAGCCCCCAGCTATGCCTAAAGCTGGTGTCACACATAACGACGACGACAACGACGTCGCTGCTACGTCACCATTTTCTGTGACGTTGCAGCGACGTCCCGTCGCTGTCGCTGTGTGTGACATCCAGCAACGACCTGGCCCCTGCTGTGAGGTCGCCGGTCGTTGCTGAATGTCCAGCTTCATTTTTTGGTCGTCACTCTCCCGCTGTGACACACACATCGCTGTGTGTGACAGCGAGAGAGCGACGAAATGAAGCGATCAGGAGCCGGCACTGGCAGCTGCGGTAAGCTGTAACCAGCGTAAACATCGGGTAACCAAGGGAAGACCTTTCCCTAGTTACCCGATGTTTACGCTGGTTACCAGCCTCCGCTCTCGCTGCCAGTGCCGGCTCCTGCACTGTGACATGTGGCTGCAGTATGCATCGGGTAATTAACCCGATGTATACTGTAGCAAGGAGAGCAAGGAGCCAGCGCTAAGCAGTGCGCGCGGCTCCTTGCTCTCTGCACTGTGACATGTGGCTGCAGCACACATCGGGTTAATTAACCCGATGTGTACTGTACCTAGGAGAGCAAGGAGCCAGCGCTAAGCGCGGCTCCCTGCTCTCTGCACATGTAGCGACGTTATGATCGCTGCTGCGTCGCTGTGTTTGACAGCTAAGCAGCGATCATAACAGCGACTTACAAGGTCGCTGTTACGTCACCGAAAATGGTGACGTAACAGCGACGTCGTTGTCGCTGTCGCTTAGTGTGACACCAGCTTAAGGGTACCTTCACACTTAGCGATGCAGCAGCGATCCGACCAGCGATCTGACCTGGTCAGGATCGCTGCTGCATCGCTACATGGTCGCTGGTGAGCTGTCAAACAGGCAGATCTCACCAGCGACCAGTGAACAGCCCCCAGCCAGCAGCGACGTGCAAGCGACGCTGCGCTTGCACGGAGCCGCCGTCTGGAAGCTGCGGAGACTGGTAACTAAGGTAAACATCGGGTATGGTTACCCGATGTTTACATTAGTTACCAGTGTGAGCAGGGAGCAGGGAGCCCCGCACACTGAGCGCTGGCTCCTTGCTCTCCTAGCTACAGTACACATCGGGTTAATTAACCCGATGTGTAATGCAGCTACATGTGCAGAGAGCAGGGAGCCACGCACACTGCTTAGCGCTGGCTCCTTGCTCTCCTAGCTGCTGTACACATCGGGTTAATTAACCCGATGTGTACAGCAGCTACATGTGCAGAGAGCCGGAGCCGGCACTGGCAGCGTGAGAGCTGCAGAGGCTGGTAACTAAGGTAAATATTGGGTAACCACCTTGGTTACCCGATGTTTATCTTGGATACAGCTTACCTCAGCTGTCAGACGCCGGCTCCTGCTCCCTGCTCGCTTCATTTGTCGCTCTCTTGCTGTCACACACAGCGATCTGTGTGTCACAGCAGGAGAGCGGCTTTGAAGAAAACGAACCAGGGCTGTGTGTAACGAGCAGCGATCTCGCAGCAGGGGCCAGATCGCTGCTCATTGTCACACACAGCGAGATCGCTAATGAGGTCACTGCTGCGTCACAAAAAGCGTGACTCAGCAGCGATCTCGGCAGCGAGCTCGCTGTGTGTGAAGCACCCCTAAGGGGAGACCTAAAAAGACTGGCACTCCAGCCAAACTGACAGACTTCTACCCCTGGATAGGGATCTCTGCTCACCAAGCAAGATGGCTTCACACTCAGCTTCCTCCCACTCCTCACAGGGAGTAACAGGCTGTTTAAGAGGCTGCACAGCCATTCCTTTGACAGAGGAAACAATGCAAGCTCTGCTGAAAACGCTGAGGGCTTCCTTGCAGGCTGATCTCAGAGAAATAGTAAGAGAGCTGAAGGAAGAGATCAGGTCTCTGGGTGATCGCACAGAGCATGTAGAAACTAAGATGGCTGAATTTGCAACATCACATAACAATCTGATAGATGCTAACACAGCTTTGGAAAAGGAGGTGGAGGCACTAAAGCTTAAAATCAGTGATATAGAGGACAGATCCCGAAGAAATAACCTAAAAATCAGAGGGATTCCCTCATCAGTAGCAGATAAAGACCTCCAGGAATACTTCCACCAGTTTCTGCAGCTTATACTCCCTGGATGGGACACCAGAGACCTGATAGTGGACAGGATTCATAGAGTCCCTAAAGCCAAAGGCATAGATCCAGCTCTGCCTAAAGATGTCCTGGCTAGACTTCATTTCTATAAAACAAAAGAAGCTGTGCTGCACACACTGAGGGGAAATCCAGCCCTGCCAGACACTTTCATGGGACTAAAAATCTTCCCAGATCTTTCTGCTGCAACTCTTAATAAAAGAAGAGAATTTGCCCACCTTTCTAAACTCCTTAGAGATCAAGACATCAAGTACAAGTGGGATTTTCCGGTGAAGATGATAATTTTCAAAGATGGAGGCACTCACATATGTCATACTCCTTCTCAGCTGGGCAAATTGCTGGATGACTGGGGAATAGCCCACCCACCAAACCCTGGTGGGCAGGAGAATCATAGAGGCCCTCCAGACAGGATTAACCCTGAATGGTCAGTAGCTTAGCTGGGACTCCTTCCTGCTTATGGCACCTGCTGTCCCTGCTCCTGTGACACGGGATGTCACGTAGCCCCCCTGATGTTCTCGCCTATGGCGAGCGGTTATACACCGGGCACCCTATTCGGGGCAAACCGATGTTGTTGGAATTTTTTTGTTTTTGTTCCTCTTCTCACAAATGTTCCTTAATTTTTTCTGGAAATTTCTCTCAATTCCTTGCTGGTCTAGCCCCTCTCATCCCTGATGGCGTTCCTAGGAATTCAACCCCTCCTGCGGCTCCAATATGAGAATTAAGATATTGTCTATTAATGTGAACGGGCTCAACTCCCCAGCAAAAAGGTCAATGATGTGGAGAGAGGTCAAGGCATCTAACTGTGATATAGCGTGCATTCAGGAGACCCACCTTCTTTCCACAGATAATAAACGGCTACTTCATCCAAGCTTCCAACACACCTTTTTTGCTAATGACTCAAAAAAAAGAGGAGGAGTGGCCATTTTAATAAAGAACTCAGTGGCCTTTAAATTGATAAATGTCAGTTATGGAGCGGATGGAAGATATATTATTTTGTCTTGTTATATCAACAGCGTCCCTTATACCTTGGCAACGGTCTACTCCCCAAATTCATCACAATTGAACTTTGCTAGGAAATTTTTCCAAGCATTCAAAGATACTGCCACAGGGGCGGAAATCATCTGTGGAGACTTTAATATACCTGTAATACGCTCCATGGATTGCTCCAACACCAGCATCCCACATGCTAAGGAACTTGAGCATCTCATCAATGAATTCCATTTTCATGACATCTGGAGATATTTGCACGCATCAGAAAGAGACTATACGTTCTTCTCTTCCAGGCACCGCTCATACAGTAGAATTGATTTTTTTTTTGGTCGACAGCAAATCTATAAGTAATTGTGTGGCAGCTGATATTGGTTTAATTACTTGGACAGATCATGCGCCGATCTCTTTGTCTGTTCAGGGTAGCTTTAATGTTCAAAATTCCCCTAGGTGGAGACTGAATACCAGCTTGCTTGGTAGGCAGAAGGTACATGATGAAGTAGAGTCAGTGTTAACAGAATATTTTAAACTTAATAATAATGGGGAAATTTCTGACGAGACCCTGTGGGCTGCTCATAAAGCCGTAGTCAGAGGGCAGCTCATAAAAATAGCCTCCATCCAAAAACGGAAAAAAGACGCAGATATTAAATATATATTAACCCGTATTCATCACCTTGAATCCCTGAATAAAGCCAAAGCATCCCCTAACTTGACTAAAGAAATTGTAACCCATAGATTCCAACTAAGATCCCTACTCCTGCAAAAATACGAACATAATCTTAAAAAAAAATAGATCGACATTTTATGCTATGGGGATAGAGCGGGGTCCTTATTGGCAAGAAGGACGAAAAAACGTGAGATCCAATCTAAAATAGAATTCCTGAGGGACCCGAACGGAACAATCACTAGACATCCCATTGAAATAGCAGAAGCATTTGCGAAATACTATGAGGCCCTGTATAATCTAAAATATGATTCCAATACGTCACAGCCGACTCAAGTGGATATACAGGGTTTCCTAGACACCCTGGATCTTCCCCGGGTCTCAGATGAGCAATTAGAGGAACTTAATCTTCCCTTTACTACACATGAAATCCTAGGTGCCATCAAAATGACTAAGTCTAACTCTGCCCCGGGCCCCGATGGGCTGCCATACGAATATTACAAACAATTTACATACACTCTGTCCCCCTTTATGTCAAAAACCTTCAATTTTTGGCAAAATAAAGGGTCAATTTCTCCAGACAACTTAGAAGCGATAATTATCACGCTACCAAAGCCAGGGAAACCTGCAGACACCCCGGGTAATTTTAGGCCCATCTCACTCCTAAATTGTGATGTTAAAATTTATGCCAAACTAGTGGCAGATAGACTTCACAAAGTGATCCCGACCTTAGTGGCTCCAGATCAAGTTGGGTTTGTGACAGGGAGGCAATCTAAGGATGGCACCAGACGGATGCTTGACTTGATTGGACTGGTGGAGATATCGGGTGAACCCAGTGCATTCCTGTCTCTTGATGCTGAAAAAGCCTTTGACAGGGTGCACTGGGGATACCTGGAGAGAGTTCTAACAAAATTCGGGTTCTTGGGGAACATCAAGTCATCCATTCTAGCCCTCTACTCTTACCCAAATGCGTCAGTGTTGGCATCGGGGTTTCTGTCATCTAAATTTCAAATAAGTAATGGCACCCGCCAGGGGTGTCCATTGTCTCCCGCTATTTTTGCTTTAGTGGTAGAACCTCTGGCGGAAGCTATACGACAAAACATAGCCATTTCTGGTATAAGAGTTGGGGAATTTGAACATAAACTTGGTTTATACGCAGACGATGTGATAATTTCCTGTTCTAACCTTGCAGTGTCGATTCCAGCAGTGGTGAACACATTATCAAACTTTTCTAAAGTGTCGTATTATAAGCTTAATGCGGCAAAGTCTTTGATACTGCCGTTTAATGTACCGGCGGAGGCCAGGAGTGCGCTGGAGGGGGCCTTTCAATTCAAATGGTGCGACAGGGGGATACCTTATTTGGGTATTAAGCTGACACCATCGCAGATGTTAATTAAAGAAAATTTGGAACCTCTGATCCAAAATTTAGAAAAGGAATTGGGAAGATATGAAAAAATATCATTGTCCTGGATGGCCAGGATACAGTCCTTTTAAAATGGTTTTCTTACCCAAAATATTGTATGTGCTCAGATGCCTTCCCATCAAAATTTCTCACAAAACCCTGATGAAACTTCAATCGTTGACTAACAAATTTATCTGGGGTAATAAAAGGGCTAGGGTCGCAGGTAAAGTGTTATACCCCCCATATGACTTAGGGGGATTGGGCACCCCAAACATAACGGCATATTATAAAGCCTTACTAATTGAATCACTAAAGGAATGGTGGCGTCCAGGTAATTCACATAGATGGGCTCAGATTGAAAATTTCCTGTCCCGCCAGGGCTCGGTCAGAAGAATGATGGAAGCAGAATATTTGAGCCTTTCACGGTTCTCCCCGTGTGTTCCCACCATGTCAGCCTCCCTGGAGGTCTGGCGAAATGACTTGATTCATAAGATTCAGATTCCTCTTTCAGAGATTTCCCTCAAGTCGTTGGAATCTCAAATCCCCTTTTTGAATCTGGCCAGGTGGGAGGGATCGGGCATTACAGTGCTGGCGGATCTATACTCTGATTTGGGTGTTAACCCCTTTAATGAAATAGTACGGGAACACCCCTCTTTAAAGGGCTGTTTCTATCAACACATCCAAATTAGTCATTTTCTGGCCTCTAAATTTCCTCCAAAGTCAAAGCCTCTGTTACCTACAACAAAAGCTTTGGTATTTAAAAAGATAATTAAATCCAAAGGTATCTCCTCAACATACAAATGGCTCAATAACCCCCCCGAAGAGCAAAAATCTCCTTATATGAATAAATGGGACGTGGAGTTGAGTGTCTCTACCTCACCTTCAAACTGGCACTCGGCATCAGCAAATATCCAAAAATATTCCAAGTGTATAAATCATCTGGAGCAACTGAAAAAAGTACACCTGCGATGGTATCGGTCCCCAGCCAACTTAGCACAGTTCCTCCCAAATTATTCGCCACATTGTTGGAAGGGCTGCCTCCAAAGGGGTACTCTTGGTCACTGCTGGTGGGCGTGTCCCAAGGTTTTCTCGTTCTGGTTGGAGGTGTTTGGCCTGATGGGTGAGCTGACAGGCAATCGTATTAATCCGAATCCGGCTCTGGCAGTGCTAAACGTGGGTATAGAGGAGTTCTCTTGGGAATCCAGGGGTTTATTAGTTCACATTCTAGTAGCTGCCAGATATTGCATAAGTTTGCACTGGAAATCCCCAAAGACGCCTACATTAGTTGAACTATATAACCGAATTAATCTCCAATGCCAATACGAGTTCTGTCTGGCTCACTCCATCCGCGCCAAAAACAAAATACTTCAGATTTGGGACACGTGGTTAAACTCTGTATATGCATCCCCTGTCAGGCATCTGTCTCCAGGGCAAACTGTTGATAATTAAAAACGGGTCAAATAGGCTCAAAGTGTGTGTTACGCAGGGAGTTCACCCATACCACATGTCAATAGTCAAGGTGTTTAAATCTCTGTTGTTGTTACTGCTCGGGCTACCCCGAAACGCCATCCAATTCCCTCCCTCACTCCCCCCTCCCCCTCCCTGGTTGCCTCCTTGCAACCATCCATGGTTCTCCCCCTCTCCCCCACCTCTCTCTCCCCTCCCTTTTCTTATCTTCCTTTCTTACTCTCTGGTTCTGGTTGTTTGGATCCCTCATTTTGAGGATTAAAGAGTAAATTGGTAGGTTGATTCTATACGTATTGGGTATTGATTAACCTAAAAAAGTTGCAACTTGCATCAGACATGATTGGTGGTGGTGTGACAGGAAATGTGAATCGTAATCAAAGGTGACACTACTGTCAAGGTCAGAATGACGATGATGATGAGACTCAAAGGATCTCTTGATATCCGGCTGCTGCTTCTAATTAAAATGTCATGGGTGCACACGAGAATGAGAAATAACTGCACAGCAAGTCAGTTACATCTATCTCCATGACGGGCTCTTAACCAAGTGTGTTCTTTATTGTTTGAAAGAGACTCTAGACCAAACAGTAAGGGGGTGTGAACAAAAGTTTTAGTCCAATCAAGTATCGTAAGTCAGGGCTTCATGACGTAGAGAGATCTACATATTCTCCGTTGATTGGTCAGTCTAGGATCCAGGAATTTCTCTTTGTCCATCTGTCTTGGGTGTAAACCAGGAAATGGTGGCCATATTCAAGCTATACATATATATCCTAGTATATACTGAGTTTAAGGAAAATACACTGAATATGCAATATACATATATACATGTTAATAAGAAACAAAAGCATTCACAAATATGTGTGTTAGTTCACATCTACTGAACTATATAACTGAGTCCATGAAATGGCTGAATTAAGTATTTTTGGATACTCAATTCTTTATCCTCAACAGTCCCCCCTAAAGACTTACTTCTGCCATTTCTGAATTCTAAGGGTACTGTGTTCCCTTAGGAAGAGAGGTAGAAAGATCTGTTGAAAAACCTGCCTAACTGAACGTTGAAACATGGGCGGAAAGGGGAAAGGGGTTTTCTTCACCGGTTTGAGACCAAGGACTCCTAGGCGAGTCCTCACCCTTTGTAGTTGGACTTTCCCATGTCTCAAGGTTCTCTAAGTCCTCTCTTCTAACTGTTCTGGCAAGACTGGTCTAAAACTGTACAGGGTTTTCTGAAAAGGATAAGTATGAGCAGAACGCTCAGTGCAGCTCTGGTTGATTAACCCTTCTGCAATGCGAGGTGTGGATCCATAGATTTTCTGTGGTTGGATCAGCTCCTCTAGTGTTGACTCATAGCTCTTTCTCGCTTGTCCTTTAGGATCAATCAGTCTCCTGACTGGAGATCATATGCTAATAGCTCTGATTTAAGATCTGGAATTGGAGAATACACCTGTTTAGCACACTATTCAGTCAATTATATAAAAATATACATGTCTATGCTAAACCAAAAAACATCTTACATAAAGACCTGCTTATTGCAAAAAGAAAACAGAACATATACATTTTATACACCATTTACTAGTTTCCACTTTTCTATAAAATATACACTTTTTGTAAACACATTTTTCTTTACATACCACCTTCATGTGCTTCTCAACAATAATGTCGTTTTCTGCACAGGAATGCCTCTGACCAAACCTGGAGAGAAATTTACACAACACGCACAGACTTGCATACAACGTGCTCATGATATACATCTATAATCAGTTTGCAGTCTCTAAGAATGGGTAGAGCAGGTGCAGGGTGTTTCTACGGACTCTTTACAGTTTTTTCTCACTTCATTCTAAGCACTTGTCTCACAAGACTGGGTGAATCTGCCCACCTGGGTACTGAACCCGGTGTCACCAAAGCACACGCTGACAATTGTCTTTCACAGATGTTACCTGGGCCATCATTAAGAAGAGCTCTCATGGCAGAGAAAGCTTACCACCCTTTGTCCACAGACCTTCCTCAGTCAGCTGGCTCCCTGCATGTCACACTCCATTCCTTGTTGTATCGCTTGTTCCTGTAGGGATTTAAGAACACAAGGAGTAACAGAAGTCACTGACGTGACCAATGTCACCAAGGCATGGTCGGTATTGGTGAAAGACTCTCAACTCTAGGCCCGTTCACTGCTTCTTGGTCAGCTGCACCTGTGCAAGGATCTCCATCCGAATCCATCAGCTCAGATCTAGACTTTCTTTTCGGCATACCTAATTCATTTGACAACAGGAAAAAATCTACAACCTACATACACCTCTAAAGACTCTTACCCACTCCTGTTCTACCCATCAAGAGAGGCATTAATGCATCACTGTCTCCTGTATCAATAGGATCGGAGGGAGTGATCGAATTTAGATCTACCTCATGTGGTGTAAACAGCAACATATCCAGTGCAGAATCGACCACCATCTGGTTTCATCTATAAAAACAAAAACTTAAAAATATACATTAGATCATTCTTATAACTTCATCTCTGATCATAATACAGTTAGTGGTCATCTATACCTCACATGACTGAAAATACTAAATAAATAAACAAACAAATAAATAAACAAATAAACATATAAGACAAGACTTTCCTATTTCAGTTAACAGATATACCCCATAGTAATCTAATAAACATAACCTATGGGAAACAGGTCAGCTTCAAAACCAAGGTCAACTTCAAAACCTATCTAATATGCCTGCTGCGCCCTCCAAGAAACTGGAGAATATAATTAATACCTTATTCCCCCCTTGTTTAATTGTTTATTTACCAATATGGCAAAATTCAGCATTTGTATACTGGTATTCCCTAAAAGAAAAGATAAAATAGCAGGTAATAAATTAGCCACATACTAAAAGGAACAAACACTGAAAATAACGTACATCTCACAACAATATACATTACTGGGGAATTTTAAAACTTTACAATAAACAACACTGTATCCATAAAGAAAAGAAAAACCTTTCATACTAGAAACGACTGAGACATGATGAAATGACAGCTGTGACTAGGCGACTAACTGGCAAAAAATATATGAATGGTTTAGAAATAATCGTAAAAACAGAAAAGGTGATAGAGTCACAAAATAAAAATATATTGTTCAAATAAATCGCCATTAAACACAAAACAACACAAATTATATCGCACATCCCATAAAATTTAATATTCCCTATTCAGGTATAAGCAGCAAACTAAAAATGGGAAATCCTGAACTCTAAGGGTTAAACCAAACTCACGTCACTATTGGAGAGAGACACATTCCATTCTTCTTAAAAGTGAGACAGGAAGAAGGAAAAAAAACTCAACCTTTGTTATAACAAAGACGTAGCAGTGAACACATCCATTAGCAAAATCTACATTGGATACATTATACATTTTTCCTAATTCCTTTTTACAAATGGATTTGATACATTTTGACATCAGTAGGGGTAAGTCGTTTACGATTTTTGTTTTAAATTAACTAACATAATACAAAGATATATATATATTTACCTTCCTCTATTTTATTTTATGATATAATGCTGCAGGACTTTTAAAATACCAATTAATTTTATGTGAACAGATCTATTTCCACATCATTTCTGTAAAAATTTCACTTACTTATCTTTGACTTGCATTTATGGGATAACTGAGTAAACAAATATACAATTTATACTTATTCAAATATGTTAGTCATTTATACCACAGAACACCTCCCACCGGGGATGGGTGGAGAGCTTTGAACAAAGAGCCATTTCGAGGGGTGTGGCTTATGAGGTGTACTGCCATCAGTGGGTGTAGCAAGACGGCTGCCACAGGAAGTTCCAGGCACCTGACTTCCGGGTGCAGCATCCATGTTGTGACTCCCTGGGTGTACTGGGAGTGGCTGGAACTACGTAGTAAACCAGGGATACTTTTGGTGCCTGTAAATGTGCATTTCAGCATACAAAGGAGAGATATGATTAGCACCAGATATAATGACTTCTAGAGAAGAACAATAAGGCACCGCTAGAGAAAAATATTTAGTGATTCTACAAACAGCAACAGACAGTGAATGAGGTCTTTGTTCTTCATTATAAACTCACTACAGATTAATCTGAACTTCAATACATGGGTTGCAGCCTGCCATCTAGTGGTAGTCCAACGATATTACACAACTTTTTGCAATCTTTTATATTTTTTCCGTTTTTTGTAACTAGGGCGACAGCGTTCTCAGCTCCTACTAAAAAACAATCTCTTCTTGAACAGAGTATACAGTGCTCTAGCTGGATTGGCCACATCCAACTGAACCCTCTTCCCGCTTCCCTACTATGCAATAAGGACATACTGCGACGTCCAACGTACGAATACAATACCGTTCCTCGTACGTTCCTATTTTTCCGGCGTCTCACATAGCAGTGCATGAGTTAATACTCAGGGGAATACGCTGGTTCAAAACACTTTTCTCCACCACCGGAATCCCTCCCCCTCTTTCCCGTGTAAGCGGACGCACTTTTTCAGCGTCCAACACGTGGATACTAATACCGTTCTCCACGTGTTCCTATTTCCGGCTATTAACACAAGAATCGATGTATTTTATATATATATATATATAAATAAAACACTGGGGGACACGCCAATTCCCTTATCTCTCTGTTCCAAAAACAAACCAACAATTACAAAATGCTGAAAAACGCATAAACTAGTTAATTTCTCTCAAATCCAAACTAAAATAACACTTGTCTTTCTTTCAAATCATGACAACTTGCTGTAATACAAAGGCTGCAGCAACCTCCACTGACCCCTCCTCTCTCCAAAGAGCTGCGCTGTTGTAACACCCAGCGTCTGCCTCTTCACCCTCCACCCCCCTTGCTTCTTAACTAAAAGACAGCAGAGACTGAGCTGTGTAACTTGATCTCCGCTCTGCCTCAAGCAGCTGGTGGACATATAGCCCCCACCTTTTTGCTTCCTCTGAGTGTAAGAATGTAAAGATGTAGCTGCTTCAGTGGGCTTCTGCTCCCCCCTCTCGCATTCTTTGTTCTCAATAGAAAGACTGTCATGGATATCCCTGGGCTTAACCAGACCCCCCTTCTCCCTTTGTTCACAGCGAAGAAGAAAAAACTACAGGCAATTAACTCTCCGAGAACCAAACAGAGAAATCACAAGCTTGATTAACCATACACTTATATACAAATAAACAGCTACTCAAGAAAACACCCCATTTCTAATTACAGACAGCCGGATACTTTACAACCTACCCCTAGCCCCTATGGGAGCTGGGTCCTTCTAGCCCACCGGCGAGTGACAGTCACACCGTTAGGTCTCCGGTGCACTACCATTCTCCGGACTAGTGACCACCCACTTTCGCCAGGTGTCTCGATCCACAGGTAAAACAGCACACACAATGTATATGATGTTCTTACCGTGAAACGGAGGGTGATCAAGTCCTCGATATCGAGCAACACCTGGATACTTGTGGAGTAGCCCCAGACGTCCGGAAAGTGGAAGCTCTGACTCACTCTTCTCGGTTGCCCCACACTTGGTGCGCCAACTGTCAAGGTCAGAATGACGATGATGATGAGACTCAAAGGATCTCTTGATATCCGGCTGCTGCTTCTAATTAAAATGTCATGGGTGCACACGAGAATGAGAAATAACTGCACAGCAAGTCAGTTACATCTATCTCCATGACGGGCTCTTAACCAAGTGTGTTCTTTATTGTTTGAAAGAGACTCTAGACCAAACAGTAAGGGGGTGTGAACAAAAGTTTTAGTCCAATCAAGTATCGTAAGTCAGGGCTTCATGACGTAGAGAGATCTACATATTCTCCGTTGATTGGTCAGTCTAGGATCCAGGAATTTCTCTTTGTCCATCTGTCTTGGGTGTAAACCAGGAAATGGTGGCCATATTCAAGCTATACATATATATCCTAGTATATACTGAGTTTAAGGAAAATACACTGAATATGCAATATACATATATACATGTTAATAAGAAACAAAAGCATTCACAAATATGTGTGTTAGTTCACATCTACTGAACTATATAACTGAGTCCATGAAATGGCTGAATTAAGTATTTTTGGATACTCAATTCTTTATCCTCAACACTACCACGTGTTACAGCGTTGTTTTCTTTGTGTATTATTGCCAATGATACCTGAATTTCTCCTTTTTTTGTAATGTAACTTCCTACAATAAATATTGATTGGATTAAAAAAAAAAAAATACACATGACAAAGAGAAGGGGGGACAAAGGGCATCCCTGACGAGTGCCATTGTGTATTTGAAAGGGTTGGGATGTGGCATAAGGAAGCTTGACCGAAGCTGAGGGGCATGAATATAGACTTTTCAGGGCAGTAATAAATGGACCTGAAATTCCAAATTGATGCAATGTTTCGAACATGAATGGCCACCCCAGACAGTCAAACGCCTTCTCCGCATCCAAACTAAGGAGTGCTTCACTCTCTGTCTTATTAACAACCTCTACTAAGTCAATGATCTTCCTAGTATTGTCCCCTCCCTGTCTACAAGGGACAAAACCCACCTGGTCTTTATGTATTAGGTGAGGAAGTAGAACTGAAAGGCGTAGAGCTAGTAGTTTAGTGAAGATTTTCAAATCAGCATTAAGGAGTGCTATGGGCCTATAGTTGGCACATTCCATAGCATCCTTCCCAGGTTTGGGTATAAGCGTAATATATGAATGTAACATACTTGTGGGTATAGGGGAGCCCGTGAGGAAGCTGTTAAATAATTTAACTAAATAGGGGGTAAGTCGATCCGCAAATGCCTTGTAGTAGAAGTATGTCAGGCCGTCTGGACCCGGTGATTTTCCATTAGGAAGTAATTTAAGCACCTCCCCTACCTCTTCACACGTGATTTCTTTATTTAGTGTGTTTATGGCAGTCTTAAGGCCCCGTCACACTAAGCAACATCGCTAGCAACATCGCTGCTAACGAACAACTTTTGTGACGTTGCTAGCGATGTTGCTGTGTGTGACATCCAGCAACAACCTGGCCCCTGCTGTGAGGTCGTTGGTTGTTGCTGAATGTCCTGGGCCATTTTTTTAGTTGTTGCTGTCCCGCTGTGAAGCACAGATCGCTGTGTGTGACAGCGAGACAGCAACAACTAAATGTGCAGGCAGCAGGAGCCGGCTTCTGCAGAGGCTGGTAACCAATGTAAACATCGGGTAACCAAGAAGCCCTGTCCTTGGTTACCCGATATTTACCTTCGATACCAGCCTCCGCCGCTCTCACTGCCTGTGCTGCCGGCTCCTGCTCTGTGCACAT
Source organism: Anomaloglossus baeobatrachus (assembly GCF_048569485.1). Taxonomy (NCBI): domain Eukaryota; kingdom Metazoa; phylum Chordata; class Amphibia; order Anura; family Aromobatidae; genus Anomaloglossus; species Anomaloglossus baeobatrachus. Next base: position 632,366,635 of record NC_134356.1, on the reverse strand, counting down.
GTAGCTGCAGGACACATCGGGTTAATTAACCTGATGTGTGCTGTAAGTAGGAGAGCAGGGAGCCAGCGCTCAGTGTGCACTGCTCCCTGCTCTGTGCACATTTAGCTGCAGCACACATAGGGTAATTAACCCCATGTGTGCTGTAAGTAGGAGAGCAGGGAGCCAGCGCTCAGTGTGCGCTGCTCCCTGCTCTGTGCACATTTAGCTGCAGCATACATCGGGTAATTAACCCGATGTGTGCTGTAACTAGGAGAGCAGGGAGCCAGTGCTCAGTGTGCGCTGCTCCCTGCTCTCTGCACGTGTAGCTCCGTGCAGTGGTAACCAAGGTAAATATCGGGTTGGTTACCGATATTTACCTTAGTTACCAAGCGCAGCATCTTCCACGCGGCGCTGGGAGCTGGTCACTGGTTGCTGGTGAGCTCACCAGCAACTCGTGTAGCCACGCTCCAGCGATCCCTGCCAGGTCAGGTTGCTGGTGGGATCGCTGGAGCGTCGCAGTGTGACAGCTCACCAGCAACCTCCTAGCAACTTACCAGCGATCCCTATCGTTGTTGGGATCGCTGGTAAGTTGCTTAGTGTGACGGTACCTTTAGTAAGGGTAGGCAGCTTACACTGCTCAAGAAAGGAGTGGATTAGCTCCCTCTGTTTTCCTGGGTCTGTAGGAAGGGTGCTGGGCAAAGAATACAATCTTGACAAATAATCCTGAAAAATCTTTGCAACTTTAGTGGGGTCATATAATGTATTCCCTCCCGAATCTCTCAAGGCATAAACGGATGAGTTCCCCCTCTCCTCCCTAAGTTGGCGGGCTAAAAGGGAGTGAGATTTATTTCCTTTGTCATAGTATTTATGCCTGCTATAGAGTAGTAATTTTTCTGTTATATTGACCTCTAGGTCCTTCAGTTGGGCACGAGTCTTTACTATACCTCTAAGGGTACGTATTGATGGGTTAAGGGTCATCCTATTTTCTAAGGGGTGCTTCACACACAGCGAGCTCACTGCCGAGATCGCTGCTGAGTCACGCTTTTTGTGACGCAGCAGTGACCTCATTAGCGATCTCGCTGTGTGTGACAATGAGCAGCGATCTGGCCCCTGCTGCGAGATCGCTGCTCGTTACACACAGCCCTGGTTCGTTTTCTTCAAAGGCGCTCTCCCGCTGTGACACACAGATCGCTGTGTGTGACAGCGAGAGAGCGTCAAATGAAGCGAGCAGGGAGCAGGAGCCGGCATCTGACAGCTGAGGTAAGCTTGTAACCAAGATAAACATCGGGTAACCAAGGTGGTTACCCGATATTTACCTTAGTTACCAGCCTCTGCAGCTCTCACGCTGCCTGTGCTGCCGGCTCCGGCTCTCTGCACATGTAGCTGCTGTACACATCGGGTTAATTAACCCGATGTGTACAGCAGCTAGGAGAGCAAGGAGCCAGCGCTAAGCAGTGTGCGCGGCTCCCTGGTCTCTGCACATGTAGCTGCATTACACATCGGGTTAATTAACCCGATGTGTACTGTAGCTAGGAGAGCAAGGAGCCAGCGCTCAGTGTGCGCGGCTCCCTGCTCCCTGCACACACAGCTAAGCGGTGTGCGCTGGTAACTAATGTAAACATCGGGTAACCATACCCGATGTTTACCTTAGTTACCAGTGTCCGCAGCTTCCAGACGGCGGCTCCGTGCAAGCGCAGCGTCGCTTGCACGTCGCTGCTGGCTGGGGGCTGTTCACTGGTCGCTGGTGAGATCTGCCTGTTTGACAGCTCACCAGCGACCATGTAGCGATGCAGCAGCGATCCTGACCAGGTCAGATCGCTGGTCGGATCGCTGCTGCATCGCTAAGTGTGAAGGTACCCTTAGTCTCTGAGACTTTTAATGAGCTGATCTCTCTGATATAGTCTATCTTTTTTGATACGGGAGCTTAGTGCTATGCATTGCCCTCTAAAGACGGCCTTATGGGCTTCCCAGATAGTAGAAAAATTGGGCACTGACCCCTCATTGTTCTCAAAGTATTCCATCAATCCTGCTTCCAGTTTGTCTCTGTAGGAAGTTCTCTTGAGGAGGGACTCATTGAGCCTCCAGTGGCAGACTCTTGTACTTTGGGTTGTCTGATCTAGGGTGAGAGTCATTGGCGCGTGGTCTGACCACGTTATTGCGCCAATATCCACTTTGCTCGTCCATCTAAGGGCCTGAATGTTGCCAAAGAAGAAATCGATCCTGGTGTGTGTACCATGAGGGGGAGAGTAGAAGGTAAAGGTTTTTTCTGAGGGATGTTTAACTCGCCACAAATCAAATAAGGCAAACCTGCGGATCAGTCTTCGAAAGGCAGCTGTCAATTTACGTTGAGACGGGCTCGACAATTGATTGTTAATGGTCAACCTGTCTAAAGAGTCAGAGAAAATAGTGTTAAAATCTCCACCCACTATCCACACTGAGGGGGGAAGGCGTGTTAATTTGAGGAATACCCGGTTCAAAAAAAGGATCTGGGAGGTGTTAGGGGCATAAATGTTACACAAAAGGATTGGAACTTCCTTATATGTCCCTTGTAGGATAAGGTATCTACCCTGTGGGTCTGCCAGGGACGTAGTAACTTGAATGGGACAGGTCCTTGATATCAAGATCGCCACACCGGCTTTTTTCCTTTCCTGAGAGGCTAAAAAAATCGTAGGGTAAAGGTGTTTGGCGAAGTTGCAGTTCCCGTTGAGATTCAAGTGCATTTCCTGCAAGAAAACCACATCAGCTCGCTGGGTCCGCATCTCACCAAGTGCCATACGCCTCTTAATGTTTGAGTTTAAACCCTTAACATTTAGTGTTAAAATTTTAACCATATTTTAAGTTATAGTAGTATAAAGCAAAATTAGCATTACATACAAAGGCTAACCGGGTATTGCCCATCTCAAACTTGCCTGACGGCCCATGATGGATGGCTCTCAATGGGGTACTAAAGATTCCCTCACCACAATCAGGGTAAACACATAAGGAATGGTAAAAGACAGTGACAAAACACATAACATATAAAGCATAACATTTACATATCATAAATGTTACCGGTGAGGAGTGAAGCCGCAGGCAAAAGCCTTCACCTCCGCCTCCGTCCTCCCCGGTCAGGGTCAAAGAAGAAAAAATTGGCATAATTTAAAACTTTACCAATATCTAAACCCTAACCTCCTATACCCACTCTTCCGTAGGAGGAACCAGGGTAATTCTAACCCTTAAAGGGAGTTTGTGGCTATGGACACACTGCTATCACAGTCAGTGTCTAAAGCTAGATTCTAAACATCTAAGAGAGGGGAGCACTCGGATCTCACCACCCTAGTAGCAAACCAATGCAAATGATATGAGGAATCGTAACCAGATATATCAATATCAGAAAAGAAAAAAGAAAGTGAACAACTAGTTATGAAAGAAAAGACCAACCAAAGTCCTTATAATAAATCGGGGAAGGCATGAAGCCACCCCCCCAAGGGGGGGACTACAGCCTGAAACCAGAGACTCAAACTCAGGGCTCCTGTTCCTAGAAGAAAGAAAAAATAAAATTGTCGTCTCAGGTCGGAGCCGGTCGTGCCTTAGGCCGTGATGAGGGAGAACCCCCCTTAGAGTCCACTTGTTGCCAGATCGGACGGGGTGGATTGGATGGCATCTCCAATTCCCAGTCCACCAGGGAAGGCGAAGGGATTCCCAGATCAGTGCAGAAGGCTGGGAGGTCCTGAGTAGAGCGTAGCACAGCCGTGCGACCATCTTTTGAGGCTATGAGGGCAAACGGGAACCCCCAGCGGTATCGGATGCCCTTATCTTTTAGGGATGCAAGTAGTGGCTGCAGATGTCTCCTTTTCTGTAAGGTGATCCAAGATAGATCAGGGAATAATTGGATCCGAGTCCCTTTATATTCAATTCCCTCCGAAGTGCGGGCTTTGGCCATGATAGACTCTTTTAGTTGGAAGTCATGGACACAGCAAATAATGTCACGAGAGTAATTTTGAGGCCCCCTGGGGCGTAATGCTCTATGAGCTCTGTCCAATTTTATCCTTTGAGTTGTAGGGCGCTCCAGTACAGTGTTGAATATGGTTTCAAGTATGGCGTGGACGTCTTCACTACCTGTAGCCTCAGGGACGCCTCTCACTCGGATATTATTACGGCGCCCCCTATTGTCTAGGTCCTCCAGATGTTTGTTAGTTTCACTCAGAGCCCGAGCATAAGAGGTCACGTTCTTTTGTAATTTGATGATGTACTGTCTAGTGGTATCGTGATCCTTTTCCACTGAGTCCACTCTATCTGCTAGTAGCCCAACATCTTGGCGGATTGAGTTAATCTCTGACTTACAGGTTTCTTTTACTTCCGAGATCAGGGATCTGAAGTCTTCCTTGGTAGGAAGGAGATCCAGATACTTTTTTAATTTTCTGTGGTCAAAATGGTGTTCCATATCTCCCGGCTCAGATTCTGATGGGGAGTCGCGTGACCCTCCTCCGTCTTCCTGTTGAGACATCAAAGCAGACAGCGAAGGCGTAGCGTCTAGGTCCATATTCACAGAACCCGACTGCGTAGTTTTATTTTTCGCTTGATTGCTTTTATGGGTTGATTGTTGTCGTGACTTTGGTGGCATGGGGTCACTCACTGCACGGTCTCTTTTAGTAAGAAACTTGTCTAGAGGGGTCACAAACGACTGCCCCCCTTTCAGTCTATATGACCAGCTTGGACCTCTTCTCCTCCTCACCCCAGCCAGATCGTCACCTGGTCTGCACAATATATTATGTCGCCTTTCAATATTGTTTATAGATGTAAGACCGTTCTAGTTGTTCACTTATGTCCTCTATCTGGGCGGTAAGACAAGCCCCCCTCTACTCAGACATTATACAGGGGTGCACATCTCTTTCATGGCTCCGTTCTGTGAAAATCTCTTTGCAGCAAGTTATTATTCCAATGTCCACAAGATGGCAGCAGAGTACAGTGCAGAAAGTGAGGGATTTTTCTATATAGAGAAAAGGCAGGCTCTGAAAAGACAGTTCTACAGCACTACCCCGAATTTTCTTCCTTCTCCCTTCTTAACTTATATCATGGAAGAGGAAACCGTAGCACCCCTCTCCCTGTACTGCCACAGAATCAGACTTGAGTCAAGGGTTAACTCTTCAGATGTTATAAGGGCACCGGATGTTATCAGATCTCAGGGCTTACTTTCTTCTCTGGAGGTCTTAGCTTTCCCTCTTCTGCCCCCCTCCAGGGAAACCAGCCTCAGCCTCCTCCACACCCGTATGCAGCCCCTGTGTTTCTTATCAGAGCAATGCGACTCGTGCTGCGGGGGTGAGGGTTAATTTACAGCCCTAGTGAATAATGGTGCTCTAGTGCGTGGCACTGGCTTTAGAGCCAGGGGGTGTATGCGTCCTAGGACCAGCCAGTTACCCGGCTGGTTGTCGCCCCTATGCACGGGGGATTTCCACTCACCAGCCTCCTCTCTCTTGCCGGTCGCCTGTCACTTCACTGCCTGCTTCCAGCCGGCTCTCTCTCAGGCCCGACAGTCACCAGGCGGCTCCCCCTCACTGTGTCTGGCTCGTGCTCCACTCTGCTTCAGTGTCTCTCCCTCCTCCAGGCCGGGTAAGTGTCTGCTTCTCCTCCGCTTTGGGACTTCTGGGTATCCCTTCCTCCCTTGTGTTCTTCCCGGATTTTCAAGCCTCTGCTCCCTCTTCACCCGTCGGCTCTCCTTCCTCTGGGCGGTTTTCACCGTGCTCCTGGTCTCAGCGTCTGCAGCGTGGTCCCAGGCCTCCCTGGAGAATGATGTCTGCTGGGATTCAGGTAGGGTCCTGTCCCACAATACTCGTCTCCTGGGGTCCGCTGGCTCTCAGGGACGGTATATGGAGGCTTCCGGTCCCCCCCAATTTTAAAACCAGCCAGATAAAGCCATACGGCTGAAGGCTGGTATTCTCAGGATGGGGAGCTCCACTTTATGGGAAGCCCCCCAGCCTAACAATGTCAGCCAACAGCCGCCCAGAATTGCCACATACATTAGATGCGACAGTTCTGGGACTGTACCCGGCTCTTCCCGATTTGCCCTGGTGCGTTGGCAAATCGGGGTAATAAGGAGTTATTGGCAGCCCATAGCTGCCACTAAATCCTAGATTAATCATGTCAGGCGTCTCCCCGAGATACCTTCCATGATTAATCTCTAAATTACAGTAAATAAACACACACACACGAAAAAATCCTTTATTAGAAATAAAAAACACAAACATATACCCTGATTCACCACTTTACTAAGCTCGAAAAAGCCCTCCATGTCCGGCGTAATCCAGGATGCTCCAGCGTCGCTTCCAGCTCTGCTGCATGGAGGTGGGCGGAGCTGCTGAAGACACCGCCGCTCCTGTCACCTCCACGCAGCAACTGAAGACAGCCGCGCTATCAGCTGAGCTGTCACTGAGGTTACCCGCGGCCACCGCTGGCTCCAGTGACAGCGGGTAACCTCAGTGACAGCTCAGCTGATAGCGCGGCTGTCTTCAGTTGCTGCGTGGAGGTGACAGGAGCGGTGGTGTCTGCTGTAGCTCCGGTCACCTCCATGCAGCAGAGCTGGAAGTGACGCTGGAGGTTTGTGGATTACGCCGGACATGGAGGGCTTTTTCGGGCTTAGTAAAGTGGTGAACCAGGGTATATGTTTGTGTTTTTTATTTCTAATAAAGGATTTTTTCGGGTGTGTGTGTTTATTTACTGTCACTTACAGATTAATCATGGAAGGTATCTCTGGGAGACGCCTGACATGATTAATCTAGGATTTAGTGGCAGCTATGGGCTGCCAATAACTCCTTATTACCCCGATTTGCCAACGCACCAGGGCAAATCTGGAAGAGCCGGGTACAGTCCCAGAACTGTCACATCTAATGTATGCGGCAATTCTGGGCGGCTGTTGGCTGATATTGTTAGGCTGGGGGGCTCCCCATAACGTTGAGCTCCCCATCCTGAGAATACCAGCCTTCAGCCGCATGGCTTTATCTGGCTGGTTTTAAAATTGGGGGGGACCGCACGCCGTTTTTTTTAATTTAATTATTTCAATGCACAGTATAGACCCGCCCACCGGCTGCTGTGATTGGGTGCAGTGATACACCTGTCACTCAGCGTGGGGGCGTGTCTGACTGCAACCAATCATAGGCGCCGGTGGGCGGGGAAAGCAGGGAATACAAGATTGTTTAATAGGCGGCCGACTTTTTCAAAATAGTAAAAGCCGCCGGAGCAGTGTGAATGCCGTGCAGAGTCGGGGATTGGGAATCTGTGAGTATATGAGAGAGGGCTGCTCAATTCAGTTACTCAGGAGTTTAGCGGTCACCGGTGAGTCCTTCACAGGTGACCGCTAATCAGGACGCGACACAGACACAGCCGCAGCATGACAATGAAGTCGGGTGAAGTTAATCCGAGTTCATTCTGACAGTGCGGCTCTTCCTGTGTCTGCTGTCATCTGCCATTCACCGCTGCTACATGGCTGTCTGTGTCTGCTGTTAGCGGCCATGTAGCTGAGCTGAATGGCAGATGACATAGTAAAAACGCATCCCTACACAGTACACACGCTTGGCAAGTCAATAAATAAAAAAAAAAAGGTGCCCAATGCATACGTCACAGAACACATGATCTAAAGGAGCGCACACAAAATTGATCAATTTAACATAGACTACTAACGCACGTGTGACAGCAAATGAACAACATACGTGCGATCTCATAAGATCCCGTATGCAACCTGGGCGTGTCACATCGCAAATGCGATTGTACAACTAATTGCAACGTGTAAAGTAGCATACGATATCGTATGTGATTTGCAACGCCCCCATCGTATGTGCGGCATGTTCAATTTGTTGAATGTGCCGCACAAACGATTAACCCCCGTCACACGTACTTGCCTTCCATACGACCTCGATGTGGGCGGCGAACGTCCACTTCCTGGAGTGGGAGGGACGTTCGGCGTCACATCGACGTCAGGCGGCAAATAGATGCGGAGGGGCGGAGCTGAGCAGGACGTAAACATCCCGCCCACCCCTTCCTTCCGCATTGCCGGCGGGAGCCGCAGGACGTAGGTAAGATCTGTTCATCATTCCCGGGGTGTCACACACTGCGATGTGTGCTACCTCGGGAACATTGAACAACCTGACATTCACTCCATGAGGAATGAACGATGTGCGTGCGATGAACGTTTTACTGTTCAATCGCAATCGCACGTACCTGTCACACACTACAATGTACCTTACAATGCCGGATGTGTGTCACTTACGACGTGACCCCGCCGACACATCGTAAGATATATTGCAGCGTGTAAAGCGGGCTTTAGGGACAAGTCTGGTTCCCTCTCTAGAATCTCCACCCATTGACCATCTTTGATGAGGCCTATAACTTCCTTCCATTTCTTTTTCAACTTAGACTGGTGTTTTAAGAGTATTAAATCCAGTACTTCACATATATTGCTGAAACTAGACCCCCCAGAGGTTTTAACATCAGCAATTCTGTTTTATAATCTTATTCTGAGGGACCCCCTCATCCAACTGCATTCCCTCTGCGCGCCACGCGTGTCGCAACTGTAAATACTTCTAAAACCCATGGCTAGGTGGTCCAAACTCCCCCCTAGAGCTGTGCAAATTCCTTCAACACACAATGTTTCCCATTATATGGGAAACAAAATGTAATGGGCAATGCTGTAGGGAAAGTTGCAAAGCTTCTTTTTTTTTTTTTTTTTTTTTTTTTTTTTTTTTAAAATCTATCCATCTTGCACTTGATTCCTTTTTGGAGTAAAGCGGGCTTCACACGGTGCGATCTATCGTGCGATTGCACGAGCGATCGTACCCGCTCCCGTCGTGTGCGTCACGGGCAATTAGTTGCCCATGGCGCACAAAGTCGTTAAACCGCCGTCACATGTACTTACCTGCTGAGCGAGCTCGCTGTGGGCGGCGAACATCCACTTCCTGAAGGGGCAGGGACGTTCGGCGTCACACAGCGGCCGGCCAATAGAAGCGGAGGGGCAGAGATGAGCGGGACGTAACATCCCACCCACCTCCTTCCTTCAGCATAGCCGGCGGGAGCCGCAGGACACAGGTAAGATCTGTTCATCGTTCCCGGGGTGTCACACGGAGTGATGTGTGCTGCCCGGGGTACGATGAACAACCGGCGCAAAGTAGAATAAACTAATTTTTTAAAAATGAGCGAACTGTACACTATTCACGATTCGTAACCGATTTGCGATCGTTTACAGGCGCTCATAGGTGTCACACGGAACAACATCGCAAGCGATGCCGGATGTGCGTCACGAAAACCGTGACCCCAACGAAATATCGCACGATAGATCGTCTTGTGAGACGCCCGTATTAGATGTGCCAGGGGTTAAGAAGCCTGCCTATTATAAAGAGATTAACATATCGCTTTAGCCCGACAAGGCGACAGAAAATGAGAATGGCAGCAATGAGTTGTAGATTTGAGCTATAATTTGCTCCAGTTTCCAACATTTGTTTTTTCTTTTGTTTTTTGTTTTTTTTCTTTTAAAAAAAGCCAACCTATGATGCATTGCCCCACTTCTCAAACATGATAGAAGTTAGTAGCCAAATGTTGTTCATGTAGAATTTGTATCTTAATTTGCCCCCCCCAAGTGTTGCTACGGGTAACAGCTATGCTTTTTTTTTGGTGGTGGTTGGTCGGTGGTGGTTAGTTGGTGGTTGTTTGGTTGGTGGTTGGTTGTTGTTGGGTGGTGGTGGTTGGTTGTTGTTGGGTGGTGGTGGGTGGTTGGTTGTTGTTAGGGGGGGTGGTGGGTGGTTGGTTGGTTGTTGGGGAGTGGTGGGTGGGTGGTTGGTTGGTGATGGCTGGTTGTTGGAGGGGGGGTTGTTGTTGGGTGGTGGTGGTGGTGGTTGGTTGTTGTTGGGGGGTGGTGGGTGGTGGTGGTTGGTTGTTGGGAGGGGGGGGTTAGTTGGATGTTGGGGGCGGGGGAGTTAGTTGGTTGTTGGGTGGTTGGGTGGTGGTGGGTGGTTGGTTGGTGGTGGTTGTTTGTTGTTGGGGGGTGGTGGGTGGTTGTATGTTTTGGTTTGTTTGTGTATCAAAAAAAAAAATGAAAATGCATGTAGTCATAAGGCAGGAGCACACGGCACTATATAAATTCATATATAAAACGAGTCTTGAATTAAAGGGGGAGTTTCCATGAAAAAATTAACTATATATATTATATTATATTATATTACCCCTATCTGCTTGCACTGGAAAAAAGAATACTTGGTGTACGTCAACAGCAGCAGCAGTGGAGATGTGGTGCTTGGAGCTGGGGAAAATGCGAAACACTGAGGGGTGTTAATGCAGGAACAAAGAGGGATGAAAGGAAAAAAAATAGATATTCATGGAAAACCCTATTTTGTGTCTACGGCTGTTTTGCTATTTATCTCTATGTAAAGGGTGCTTTACACGCTGCGACATCGCTACCGATATATCGTTGGGGTCACATCGTTACTGACTCACATCCGGTGCTGGTAGTGACATCGCAGGAGCGACGATCAACGATCACAAAATCGTTCAAAAACGGTGATCGGTGACACGTCGCTCCTTTTCTTAATATCACTCCTGCCACAGGTATGATGTTGTTCGTCGTTCCTGCGCCAGCACACATCGCTATGTGTGACACCGCAGGAACGACGAACATCTCCTTACCTGCGTCCTCCGGCAATGAGGAAGGAAGGAGGTGGGCGGGATGTTTACGCCCCGCTCATCTCCGCATCTATTGGCCGGCCGCTTACGCCGAACGCACCTCCCCCTTGAGGGAGGGATTGTTCGGCGGTCACAGCGACGTCGCTGACCAGGTATGTGCGTGTGATGCTGCCGTAGCGATATTGTTCGCTACGGCAGCGAGCACCAAATGTCGCACGAACAGGGGCGGGTGCTATCGCTAGCGATGTCGCAGCGTGTAAAGCACCCTTAAGACTGTTGTCTGATCCTTTAGTCCTACTCCTTTTCAGTTTTATCATTTTTTTCCTAACTGTATTTGAGCACTCCTTTACACCTTTTGTCTTTTCTGTGTATATAACTTTTTTTCAGCAGTAATTGTACCAAAATCTTTATATATTTTGTCTACATTCTAATCTAGCTGATTTCTATAATGGCTCCCATCTGTGTCGTGTTCCTAGCACGTCTTTGCCGGAGAGCAGATCTTACGGATTCAAGGGAAGCCATCTTTGGTAAGCTAAGCATTTGGCTGGTAAATAATGGCCTCAAAAGGACTGTCGACTACTAGGACAGCCTCTTCTGATTCCACTTGCTCCCCTTGGTTAAAATAACAGACCCTATACTCTCCTCCCATTCATGCGCTATTCCAGCGGTGTCAGAAACCATGTTTTGGGGCTCGTGGGGTTGTGACATAGTGGGTACGGAAAGTATTCAGACCCTTTTTTTTATTTTTTTTTTTTCACTTTTATAAGTGTTCAGACCCTTTGCTCAGTATTGAGTAGAAGCACCCTCCTTTTTGAGCTAGTACAGCCATGAGTCATCTTGGGAATGATGCAACAAGTTTTTCACCCCTGGATTTGGGGATCCTCAGCCATTGTTCCTTGCAGATCCTCTCCAGTTCCGTCAGGTTGGATGGTGAACGTTGGTGGACGCCATTTTCAGGTTTCTCCAGAGATGCTCAATTGGGTTTAGGTCAGGGCTCTGGCTGGGCTGGTCAAAAATAGTCACAGTTGTTCTGAAACCACTCCTTTGTTTTAGCTGTGTGCTTAGAGTCATTGTCTTGTTGGAAGGTGAACCTTCAGCCAAGTCTGAGGTCCAGAGCACTCTGGAAGAGGTTTTCTTCCAGGGTATCTCTGTACCTGGCTGCATTCCTCTTGCCTTCAATTGCAACCAGTCGTCCTGTCCCTGCAGCTGAAAACACCCCGATAGCATAATGCTGCCACCACCATGTTTCACTGTTTGGATTGTATTAGGCAGGTGATGAGCAGTGCCTGGTTTTCTCCACACATACCGCTTACAATTTACCACCAAAAAGTTCTATTTTTGACTTATCAGAGCAGAGAATCTTATTTCTCATAGTCTGGGAGTCCTTCATGTGTGTGTTTTTTTTTTTTTTTTTGCAAATTCTATGCAGGCTTTCATATGGCTTGCACTGAGGAGAGGCTTCCACCATCGGCCACGCTGCCATAAAGGCCTGACTGGTGGAGGGCTGCAGTGATGGTTGACTTTGTGGAACTTTCTCCCTACTGCATCTCTGGAGCTCAGCCACAGTGATCTTGGGGTTCTTCTTTACCTGTCTCACCAAGGCTCTTCTCCCATGATTGCTCAGTTTGGCTGGACGGCCAGGTCTAGGAAGAGCTCTGGTGGTCCCAAACTTCTTCCATTTAAAGATTATGGAGGCCGCTGTGCTCTTCGGAACCTTGAGTACTGCAGAAATTCTTTTGTAACTATGGCCAGATCTGTGCCTTGCCACAACTGTCTGAGCTCCTTCGGCAGTTCCTTTGACCTCATGATTCTCATATGGTGTGACATGCACTGTGAGCTGTGAGGTCTTATATAGACAGGTGTGTGACTACCCAAATAATGGCCTATCAGTTTAATGAAACACAGATGGACTCCAATGAAGGAGTAGAACTCTCAAGGAGGACCTCAAGGAAATGGACAGCATGTGACTTAAATATGAGTGTCAGTGCAAAGGGTCTGAATACTTATGACCTTGTGATATTTCAGTTTTTCTTAAAAAGATTTAAAAAAAATTTATACATTTCTGGTTTTTTTATGTGAAGATTGGGTGCAGAGTGTACTTTAGTGAGTAAAAAATAAACTTTTTTGAATTTTACCAAATGGCTGCAATGAAACAGTGAAAAATGTAAAGGGGTGTGAATACTTTCCGTACTTGTAATATGAGCGCTGCATCCAATCACTTCCCAACTTCTGTCTCCCCGCCTTTGGACCAAATGAGTTAATAAACCGGAAGTGACGCTGCGGCTTCCAATCACTTCCTGTTGATTGCTCATTTGGTCCTAAGGTGTCGAGAGAGCAAGCCAGTGGTGATTGGCTGCGGGGCTCCTATGACATCACAATGTCACGAGCCCCAAACCGTGATCATAAACAGTGCTGGAATGGCACCAGAACGGGAGAACAGTACAGGGTCTTTTATTTTAACTGGGGGAAACAAGTGAAATTAGAAGGGATTGTCCTAGTAGTTAACACCTTTTTTAAATAGCAATTGTTTATTTCATAAATGTTTAATGTTTATTTTAATTTTTCATGAAAATGAGCAACTTTGTGAATATATTATAAAATATTTTTAATATAATATAAAAATAAAATATTAAGAATATAAAATAATCTAATAAAATATAATAATTTCAGAGAAATCTGCTTCTTTCACCTCCTAGACCACATTTTTACATTATTGGAAGAGAATCTTATCGGTAACAACGGTCATCTCCAATCTAAAGGGGAGAGGAGGAGCAAGAGGCTGCGCTTCTCTCCCTTTATAAAATCTTAGTCACCTGCTATCTCGGTAATGTCACAATCGGTCTTCTCTAAATTCAAATTTTTAAATATACATATGTACCGCCCCGGGGCTCGGCCGCAGCCGAGCCGCTAGGATCCGGGCTCATCGGTGGGTGGCTCGAGCGCCTCCGGACCCGGGGGTCACGTCGCTCTGAAGGGAGGCTGGCGCTACGTGAGGGGTTTCGGTGGGGAGGTTCACGGCCAGAGCCGCGGTTTTTGGTTTAAGTTTGTGACTCCACCCACGGGTCGTGGAGAGTGTGGACACCACCACTGCCGTTGACTAGGCTCCCGGGGACTGTGTTGCGCAGCCAGGTGTTGACCCCTCCGTGGGTAGGGGGTTGATGGTCCCGGGGCCCGGTTGTTGGGGTTAGGATGTGGGGGTGCGGGCGTGTTGGCACGATGCGGGGCTGTGCGCCGCCCGAGTGCACTGTTGTACTCACTATGACAGATACACCGTAGTCTCTGGTAAACCAAAAAGATGGTGGTCGGTGCCCGCAGCCGGCTGCGTCTGGTCCCCCACCCGGTTTGGTGGTCCCCGCCTTTCTCCTGCACCTCATTTGTAGATTTTGACTGCCTGCGCTTCTGCGACGGGAGTCTGCTCCCCGGCTTTGTGTGTGTGTGTGTGTGTGTGTGTGTGTCGGGAGAGCCCGTTTGCCCGCAGACGCTGGCCCGTGGGATCTCTCTGCCTGAGCGGTGGCTTTCTATCCCCCTCGTTGGGCTGTTGTCTTCAGTCGGGACTTGGGTGGGAAAGAACCTAAGGTTCAGACCCCAATCAGGGAATTTAACTCGGTCCAGTGGCTTCTGGGTCTGAGTACCCCTCCTGGTGCTCCGGTTTCCAGTTGGTTCCGCGGTTCTGTACCGGCGGGCCACTACGCTGTCCCGGTCCCTTACGGTTCCACCAGCCGTCTTCCTGGCTTCTGCAGGCGGCAACCACCATCTGCCTCCTGGCCACAGGGTATCCGGGCTACGACCCAGATCCCCGACAGACATTTTCTCCTACCAGACTACTCTCCTCCCTAACTTCATCTCTCATCTGCCTGCTTTTCCCGCCTCAGGCTATCTGAACTCCTCGGTGGGTGTGGCCAACCCCCTGGCTCCGCCCCTGGGTGTGAACGTCAAAGCCTGAGAGGGGCGACTCTGGGTTTTTAGGTTGGCTGCTGTTACCTTTTTATGGGACTGGTGTTTGTGCAAGGGCCTACCTGTGACTACCTGGCTAGTCCAGGGCGTCGCACATACAGTACATAAATGTTCCAGTAGCTGGAATATAACTCTCTTCAGTGTATACTTTGTCCCATTTCTACCTGTGTACAAATTCTAGGGTTTGCACTGGTTCTGTAGAAGAATCCTTAGTGTGGCCTCTGCATTGTCTACATCAGTGTTTCCCAAACTCCAGTCCTCAGGGCCCCCAACTGGTGGTTTAAAAAAAAATGTAAAAAAAAAAATGTAATTCGTATTGCACAGGTGAGGGCAAATGTGGCAATTTCTGACGTCTTATAATGCTATATGCTATAATGTAATGCTAAGGAAACCTGAAATGTGATCTGTGGGGACCTCTGAGGACTGGAGATTGGAGAAACGCTGCTCTAAATCTACCGCATTGTACTCGCTCTATCATTAGGCAGAGGTATGTTTGGGATATGGTGTATATTATGAAACTGCAATCGATACACTTTGGCTATTACTAAATATAATCCAGAAATTGAACTAAAGGGTACTTTACACGCTGCGACATCGCTAGCGATCTCATTAGCGATGTGAAATTCTAGAGCGTAAGTGCGATCTTTCGAGAGCGCACATAGGTCATTTTACGCATGTGCGATCTAGAATTTCATATCGCTAATGAGATCGCTAGCGATGTCGCAGCGTGTTAAGTACCCTTAAGGCTATGTGCAAATGGTGTCACATAGGCATCGCCGCACTGGCTGGGTTGTTTTCTAGGCAAAGCCATGTTGTATCATGCAAAATACCCTACTTCTTGTAAAAAGAACAAGCACATGGTATTTTGCAAAATCAAAATCTTTTAGGCAATGTAGAAAAGTAATATACTATATAATAATATAATATATAATAAAATATAAAATAAAAATCTAATATATAAAGCTCAGTCTGTGTATGTCCGCCAAAGGAATCCGCACTGTCGCATTTGCAACTCTGAAATTTTGCACACTCCATGTGACTCGGGGAACGTCATAGACTATGTTTGGGCGGGAAAATTTAACACCGCGCTTTCCAGTTACTCTACAAAATCCTACAGCCGTTAAACTGAATGGAGCTGGGAGCTATAGGCTATTAATAGCAACTGTCAGTGGTTGCTATAGGAACAAAATAAACTGTTAGTATAAGATAGGATAGAGGGATAGAGAGAGACAGAGAGAGGCAGACTGGGCAGAGAGGCAGCCCTGGAAAGGAGGCAGCGAGACAGACTGATGCTAATACAGAGAGATTGAAACAGACAGACAGCGACACACAGACAGAAACTGGGAGAGAGACAGAGAGACAGTTACTATCCCGGGCAATGCCGGGTACTACAGCTAATAAAATATATAAAATATAAAATAAATAATATAATAATTTTTTTTTTTTTAACCAACATTTAGAGGAAGGTAATCTTGTGGTGTTGTTTTTTTTTTTTTTTTTTTTTTTTTTTTTGTTTTATCCATTGCTACAATAAGAAATTTACTTGCTAAAATTTTCACATGATAGAAGTGACTGACATGGGAGTAACTGCAAAACCAACAAAGAATTCCTGATTTTTTTTTTGATTTTTTTTTTTTTTTTTTCCTTCAGTTGCCACCAACACTTCGTAAAAAATGAATCATTATATTACATGGGTGGTCTTTGTAATACAGAAATGAGGCCTTTTTAGTGACTCATTACTTTTGGGGGTGCCTAACCTTTTTCTTTCTTTTGCAGCTGCCAGTCTCTCGCTTGGTTTGAACGGCATCTTCACCAATACAATAAAGCTTATAGTTGGAAGGTGAGCGTTGTCTGGCTGAGGTGCTGCTCCTTCACAGGAGGCTGATAGATATGTGAGCAGGCATGGTTTAAGGCCAGAATCACACTTGCAAAAATCTCGCATCACATCACCCGGCACTGCCATACACTTTCCTGACTGGAGTGGGTCGGCTGCATGTATTTCTGTGCAGCTGAGACTATCTCTTGTCCGGAAATTGTGCGGCCGTGACGGGTGATGCGAGACTCTTGCAAGTGTGTCTCTGGCCTAAGCCAAAATAACACTGGGTGCAACTTTTTTAAAGGGGTTGTCTGTGATTAGAAAAAACATGGCTGATTTTAATTCAGACCTCTCCACCCATGATCATGGGTTGATTGGTATTGCAGTTCAGCTCCATCTACTTCAGTAGGGCCTAGTTGCAATGTTGGACCCAACTTGTGGTCATAAGGGAGTGTTTTTCTGAAAGAAACACCCAGTGTTTCTGTGTTGTTTTTTTTTGTTTTTTTTTGTTTTTCTTTATCGTTCCTTATGGGAGACCCAAACCATGGGTGTATAGCTTCTGCCTCCGGAGGACACACAAAGTACTACACTCAAACGTGTAGCTCCTCCCTCCGGGCTATATACACCCCCTGGATGACAATCTACCCAGTTCAATGCTTTGTGTTTCAGGAGGATCACACACTTGCATTCTCTGATATTTTTTTATTTTATTTTTAAAGATTTGGAAGAAAAGCGGGTCCAGTCTGGACTCCCGGCATGTCCCTTCACACCCCACTCTGTCGGGTGCTGTTAAGGTTGACTTTATAAGGCTGGAGCCTTCACATGCCGCGCTCCTTCACATCCTCTGTCGAGGCTCTGTTTGAAGTGGGAGCCTCCACGGTCCTCTCTGCTTGCAGACGGCCGGTCTCCATCCGCAGCCCTGTCTGGTCCCTGCTGGAAGGAGCGTTAACCCCCACTCAGGGACATGGCCCTGCGTCTCAAAAGCTAAGTATTGAGACGTTTTTTCAGGGGTCCCGGGTACTTTTATTGGGGGGACAGTATGTGTTTTAGCGTTACTGTAAATTCCGGCCGGTTCTGGGGGTTTCCCCTGAGAACCGCGCCGAAGGTGCCTGCTCGTCGGCCGTATTTTAAAATCTAGGCCCCGGCTTCAGTTTGGGCCTAGTTTCGGTTTCGGCTTCTCTGCATGTTTTGCATACAGCGCCGCCCACCGCCCGACCAGCAGAGGGGAGGGCACTCCTCTCTGGGGAGATGTTCCCTCCCCTGTATATCTCCCTGTATCTCTCTGCCCTCCGTTTTTCCCGCTCTTGGGCTTATACACGCCCCCTCTCCTTCTCCCAGCGCCATTTTCTCAGCGTTCTTACACTGGAAGGCGCTGGATGCTGCATACTGTTAGGAAGGCTGACGCTTCACAGGGTCTTTGAGCGGTGGAATCCGGAGGGCACACAGAGCGGGCTGGTAAGCCACAACTTTCGGTTGTGGACTTTTATTACACTCTCAGGGCATTCTACAGGAGTGTATTCTTGCTGCAGAGCTTCCACCTCAGCAGCATGTCTGTCACCCGAAGCAAGGCTGCTAACATGTACGCTATATGCACTGCATGTAAGCTCATTCTGCCAGAGCCAAGCACATACCCACATTGTGATGCCTGTGCTAACATGTTTGTGTCTCAGCCTGGAGCTTCCTCAGGGGTCCCTCCGGCTGCTCCGGCCCCGGTGGCTGAACCCCCGGCTTGGGTAGCTTCCTTTTTACAAGCTATTTCCCAGTCTTTTGCCGACTCCATGGGGCAGCTGTCCCGGACACTGCTGTCCATGCATCAGCCCCCTTCTCAGGGTGCCTCTGCGGCTCCGAGCTCTGCAGAGCCCTCAGAGCATGTCCTAGGACCCCGTCCCCCTAAACGGAGACGCAGGGAGCCTTCTCCTTCCTCGTCCCACGGCTCTGATTCACAAGCCGAGGTGCAGGGCGAGGAGAATTCGTTTAATGTGGGCTCAGACGCTACCTCTATGTACCCCATTGACTTGTCTGAGGGTGATGCGGATGTTAGTGACTTGATTGCGTCCATTAACTCCGTACTGAACCTCAATCCACCAGAGTCAGAGGAACAAGCCTCTCTGGTAGAGGTACACCAGTTTACCTCTCCTAAGAAACCTAGGAGTATGTTTTTTAACCACTCCAGCTTTCACACCACTGTCAACAAGCCCAGGGCCTGTCCTGACAAACGTTTTCCGAAGCGTAGTTCAGATGACCGTTTTCCTTTTCCACCAGAGGTGGTTAAGGACTGGGCCCAGTCCCCAAAGGTAGACCCTCCGGTGTCCAGAATCTCAGCCCGCACAGTCGTAGCTGTGGCTGATGGCACTTCTCTTAAGGATCCCACTGACCGCCAGGTTGACCTTCTGGCCAAGTCTGTATATGAGGCGGCAGGAGCCTCGTTCTCCCCGTCTTTTGCGGCAGTGTGGGCTCTTAAGGCAGTCTCTGCCTCTCTGGCGGAGATTCATTCCCTCTCCAGGGACTCTATTCCTGAGACGGATGCCTTAACTTCTCAAGCTTTGGCTTTTGCATCCTACGCCATGTCTGCCATCCTGGAGGCTTCTCACCGCACGGCGGTGGCCTCCGCTAACTCCCTCGCGATCCGCAGGATCTTGTGGCTTCGAGAGTGGAAAGCAGACGCTTCCTCTAAGAAGTACCTTGCGAGTCTCCCTTTTGCTGGGTCCCGGCTGTTCGGGGAACAGCTGGATGACCTAATTAAGGAAGCTACTGGCGGGAAGAGTACTTCCTTGCCACAAACTAAAGCCAAGAAACCTGTCCAGGGCAGGAACCAATCGAGGTTTCGTTCCTTTCGTTCCTCTAAGCCCTCGGCCTCGTCCACTACCGCAGCCAAGGATCGTAAATCCAACTGGCGCGCAAAGCCGCATCCTCAAAAGACCGGAGGAGCCGCTGCCACTAAGGCAGCCTCCTCGTGACTATCTGGCCGCGCCAGCAACGTCCTTGGTCGGTGGCAGGCTCTCCCACTTTGGCGACGTGTGGTTGCAACACATCTCCGATCAGTGGGTGCGGGATATCATCTCCCATGGCTACAGGATAGAATTTTCTTCCAGCCCGCCAAACAGATTTTTTCTGTCCACCCCCCCCTGCTCCAAAGCCGCCGCCTTCTCTCAGGCCGTAGCATCCCTGCAGGCCAACGGTGTAATTATTCCGGTTCCCGCCCGGGAACGGTTCAGAGGTTTCTACTCAAACCTCTTTCTAGTCCCCAAGAAGGACGGTTCCTTCCGTCCCATCCTGGATCTCAAGCTTCTCAACAAGCATGTTCAGGTGCGGCACTTTCGCATGGAATCTCTGAGATTGGTCATTGCCTCAATGACCCAAGGAGATTTTCTGGCATCCATCGACATCAGAGATGCCTATCTGCATGTACCTATTGCGGTTTCACACCAGCGTTGGCTACGCTTTGCGATCGGAGAGGAACATTTCCAATTCGTGGCTCTCCCCTTCGGCTTAGCCACGGCCCCTCGAGTATTCACCAAGGTCATGGCAGCAGTGGTTGCGGTCCTGCACCTCCAGGGGTTGGCAGTGATTCCTTACCTGGACGACCTTCTTGTCAAGGCCTCATCCAGTGCAGACTGCCAGCGGAGTGTCTCTCTCACTCTCGCCACGCTAGTTCAGTTCGGGTGGCTTGTCAACCTGCCCAAGTCCACTCTGACCCCAACCCAGGTGCTTTTGTACCTAGGGATGCAATTCGAGACTCTGCCGGCACTTGTCAAGTTGCCCTTAGTCAAACAGCAGTCCCTTCGTCTGGCGGTGCGCTCTCTGCTGAGGCACTGCCGTCATTCCATCAGACACCTCATGCAGGTGCTGGGTCAGATGGTGGCGTCCATGGAAGCGGTCCCCTTTGCTCAGTTCCATCTGCGTCCCCTGCAGCTGGACATTCTCCGCTGTTGGGACAAGCGGATCTCTTCCTTGCACAGGCAGGTGGTTCTGTCGTCACAGACCAGGAGCTCCCTTCAGTGGTGGCTTCGGCCCCTCTCTCTGTCTCAGGGACGCTCCTTCCTGACTCCGTCCTGGGTGATCCTCACCACGGATGCCAGCCTCTCCGGTTGGGGAGCAGTATTTCTCCATCACCAAGCACAGGGCACTTGGACTCCGTCCGAATCAGCCCTCTCGATCAATGTGCTGGAGATCAGAGCTGTGTTTCTAGCTCTCCTAGCCTTTCACCACCTGTTGGCGGGCAGGCACATTCGAGTTCAGTCGGACAACGCGACAGCGGTTGCCTACATCAATCACCAGGGCGGGACTCACAGCCGTCTGGCGATGTTGGAGGTTCAACGAATCCTCCAGTGGACGGAGGACTCAAAGTCCACCATATCTGCAGTCCACATCTCAGGCGTGGAAAACTGGGAGGCCGATTACCTCAGCCGTCAAACCGTGGACAGAGGCGAGTGGGCCCTGCATCCGTCAGTGTTCAGATCAATCTGCCGCAAGTGGGGCACTCCGGAAGTGGATCTAATGGCATCCCGGCACAACAACAAGGTTCCGGTTTACGTGGCTCGCTCCCACGATCCTCAAGCCTTCGCAGCAGACGCACTGGTTCAAGATTGGTCTCAGTTCCGTCTGGCCTATGTGTTTCCCCCTCTAGCGCTCTTGCCCAGGGTTCTGCGCAAGATCAGAATGGAGGGCCATCGAGTCATACTCATTGCTCCGGACTGGCCCAGGCGAGCTTGGTACCCAGACCTGCTCCGTCTGTCCGTAGAGGTGCCGTGGCATCTCCCGGACCGCCCAGACCTTCTCTCTCAAGGTCCGTTCTTCCGCCAGAATTCTGCGGCTCTCAGATTGACGGCGTGGCTCTTGAGTCCTGGATCCTGACGGCTTCAGGCATTCCCTCTGAGGTCATCTCCACCATGACTCAGGCTCGGAAGTCTTCCTCGGCCAAGATTTACCACAGGACTTGGAGGATTTTCCTGTCCTGGTGTCGCTCTTCTGACCATGCTCCTTGGCCGTTCTCCTTGCTGACCATCCTGTCTTTTCTACAGTCCGGTCTACAGCTGGGACTGTCCCTCAATTCCCTCAAGGGACAGGTGTCGGCTCTGTCGGTATTGTTCCAGCGGCGTATCGCCAGACTGGCTCAGGTGCGCACCTTCATGCAGGGCGCATCTCACATCATTCCTCCTTACCGGCGGCCCTTGGATCCCTGGGACCTTAATCTGGTCCTCACGGCCTTACAGAAACCCCCCTTTGAGCCTCTCAGGGAGGTTCCCTTGTTTAGACTTTCACAGAAAGTTTTTTTTCTAGTAGCCATAACTTCTCTCAGGAGAGTTTCTGATTTGGCTGCGCTATCTTCGGAATCCCCCTTTTTGGTGTTTCACAAAGACAAGGTGGTTCTTCGTCCGTCTCCGGACTTTCTCCCTAAGGTGGTGTCTCCTTTCCACCTTAACCAGGACATTTCATTGCCTTCTCTTTGTCCGGCCCCTGTGCATCGCTTTGAAAAGGCGTTGCATACCTTGGATTTGGTGCGGGCGCTCCGAATCTATGTGTCACGCACCGCCGTTTTTAGGCGGTGCACCTCACTTTTTGTGCTAACCACTGGTCAGCGCAAGGGTCTCGCTGCTTCTAAACCGACCCTAGCTCGTTGGATCAGGTCGGCTATCACCGATGCCTACCAGTGTTCTCAGGTGCCTCCCCCGCCAGGGATTAAGGCGCACTCGACCAGAGCTGTCGGTGCCTCCTGGGCTTTCAGGCACCAGGCTACGGCTCAGCAGGTTTGTCAGGCTGCCACGTGGTCCAGTCTGCACACTTTTTCGAAGCACTACCAAGTGCATGCTCATGCTTCGGCAGATGCGAGCTTGGGCAGACGCATTCTTCAGGCGGCTGTCGCCCATTTGTGAAGTTAGGTTTTGCCTACTTCTCAGTTTGGTTTATTCCCACCCATGGACTGCTTTGGAACGTCCCATGGTTTGGGTCTCCCATAAGGAACGATAAAGAAAAAGAGAATTTTGTTTACTTACCGTAAATTCTTTTTCTTATAGTTCCGACATGGGAGACCCAGCACCCTCCCTGTTGCCTGTTGGCAGTTTTTTTGTTCCGTGTGTTTCACCGGCTGTTGTTAGTAGTCAGAGTTCCGGTTATTCCGAGTTTTACTCTATCTCTACTTATGGGTGGATGTCCTCCTTCAGCTTTTGCACTGAACTGGGTAGATTGTCATCCAGGGGGTGTATATAGCCCGGAGGGAGGAGCTACACGTTTGAGTGTAGTACTTTGTGTGTCCTCCGGAGGCAGAAGCTATACACCCATGGTTTGGGTCTCCCATGTCGGAACTATAAGAAAAAGAATTTACGGTAAGTAAACAAAATTCTCTTTTTTTTTTTTTTTTGTTTTTTTTAATAAACAACAAAAAACTGGGCTCTCTATCCCTTTTGACTAAGTCAGAAGTCAATTCTTGACCTCCATGCCATTCATGGTCTATGGGACTACTGGAGAAAGACCAGTACTCTGCTTTCTCCAGCAGTCCCTTAGACCATGAGATAAGGCTAGAACTCTGTTCTTGGTATCGCTGCCCTATGGATAGGGGAGAACTTATTGTTTTGGAAATACTACTTTTAAGGTTGTAGTCACACACTTGTGATCCTTGCATGAATCACACCCATCGGCCGCTGGCTTTCCTGACAGTAGCAAGTCAGCTTCATGTATTTCTATATGGCTGGAGTCACACTTGCGAGTGACTTGGCGAGTCTCACTTCGATATCATGCATGGCTGCACACTATTTACAGGAGCATTTCAGCTGCATAGAAATACATGCAGCCAACCTGCTCCTGTCAAGGGAGAAGCCAGCCGCGCCGGGTGATGCGATCCGATAATCATGCGAGTCATACGTTCGTGTGAGTGCGCCCTAGAGCTGACCCACTCCTCTTAGGAGAGCCGGCAGCCCGTTCGGGTGATACAATCCTCGCGTGAGTCACACACAAGTGTAACTCCAGCTTTAAGGGAAGCCTTCAATTTAAAAAACAAAAAAAAGCTGCTTTCTGAAAACTAAGCAAATATTTTCCCAATTTTATACACCCCACCTTCCCCTTACCCACTTCCTACGTATCTGGTTTGGCTATAGCAGCTTTCATTCATGTTTTTTGTTTTGTTTATTATTTAGGCCGCGTCCAGACTTCTTGTTCCGCTGTTTTCCGGATGGTCGAGAGTCACCAGGGCTCGATTGTACAGGAGACCCAGAAGTGGTGATAGAAGGGAGAAAAAGCTTTCCCAGTGGCCATTCCTCATGTGAGCAGAATCTCCTTCTACTCTATATAAAATGTCAACTTCAAGTACTTCTTTTTTTGCAGCCGTCCCCTCCCCATGGCCGTCAGATTCTAATACACAGTACAGGATGGATATTTACTGTCTGATAGCCCCAGAAGTCCCTGGCAGCCACTAGCCATCCCCTTTATATTTTAGGTATTGTTCATATAATGCAGCAGGCATATTTGGATGTATTTTCTATTTTCCAATGTTGGCATACAGTGGCACTCGTCCTGTTTTGTTTTTGTTTTTTTTTGCCCCGCTTTTATTTCTTCCGGCGTGTTTTTTTTTTTTTTTTTTTTTATTCTTACCAGTTTCCCTTTTTTTCCCATTGTTTCATTTTGTCCCCTTTGTCACCTGTCTGATGTTAATACTTTTCTCTTTAGCTTTTATCCCTTTTTATTCTCCAGTTGCCTTTGCAGGCCTTGGCTTTACCGCCCTATATATAGCCGGGAAGCTCGGCAGCTTTTCTCCCGGTGGCCGTGGTCATTCCTGGAGATTGTGCAGCTTCCTCTTCCCTCTTCTATGTGCCGCCTCCATTGCTCTGTCCCGGACCTGTGACTACAAACACCACTGGCAGGGTAAGGACAACTGCATGGTTAGAATTACTCAGATTACACTGCGCTGTTGAATAATATGCAGTTACATGGACAAAAGTATTCACACCTTGGTGAATTCAGATTATTCATTCAGGTGGAGTCTGGGTTTGGTGAATGCCAGGAGAGCATTACCCACCTGACTGCATTGGAGCAGATGTACAGTTTGGTGGCAGAGGGATATATGGGGTTTATTTTTAGGGGTCAGTCCAAGGCCCTTTACTTCTAGTTGAAAGGAAATCTTATTCCTTTGGCATATAAAGACATTATGGTCTACTTTCGCTTCCAACAAGGCCATTTTTCTGTTCCTTGTGACTGTGTCCAGTGGACAAGATCCATAAAAACATGGTCTGGGAGAGTTTGGTGTGGAAGAACATGACCGACCCAACAAAGCCCTGGCCCCCGACCCCATCCAAGACTTTTGGGAGATTGGGAGCCCCACCTCTCCTCCAACATTATCTGCTCTCACATATCTTCTTTTGGATGAATAGGCAAAAATTACGAAATCTTGTCGAAATCCTTCCCAGAAGAGCGGGAGCTGTTAGAGGGACAGACTCCATATTAATGGCCATGTATGTAGAATGCAGAAAAGCACCTGTAGGTGTCACAATACTTTCACCATTCGGTTCTGACTAGTCTTGTGTCACATCTTCTTGGTACCAGGTCTAGGTCTCCAGTGGTTTTCACTGTAGACACCTGCAGTAGCAGACAATAGTATGAGCACCGTTCTCTAAAATGAGCAGTTTCATCACTGCACACACTACACATAGTGCCTTGCAGGTTGTCTATGAGGTAGAGTCGTCACAGTGCCCATGCCTTAAAGCTTTCCAAAGTTGTCCATTACATGTAATGGCACGCCGTACATTTTCTTGGAAGAGTTAAGAATGTGGAGCTTCTTGGCAGAAGAATCATGGTGGCAGCCCCTAAAGCTGTCCGTTTAGCTTTTGATGTGCCTAAAGGTGGGATATGTCCTCATAAGCTTGTTCAAATTTCTGTACATGCTCCGTAAAGTTGGTTGCCCCGGCCAGTGGCCTGTGTTACATGTGCAGTACACCTATGAGGCCTGGGCAAGTACACCCACCTTAACTGAGCATGTGCTGATCCTAGAAGAAGGGGGTGGGGGGCTTGAGGTGACAACTTCTCCTGTCTTCAGACATGTCAGTTAAACCAGACTTAGTGGGGCTACAACATTACTACCATGACTTTTCTGACACGTTTGTGGTTCCTATCATCACATGTAAGGCCACACTTCAAAAATTGGAAAAGTTTAGGTAAAAGCTTGTGTTGGCAGATTAGCAATGAAGAATTTATTGCCGGTTTCTTTTAAAGGGAATCTGTCATCAAGCTTTTGCCACCTAATCTGAGAGCTGCATAGGGGCAGAGATCCTGATTCCAGCAATGTGTCGCTTAGTGTAGTTTTGATCTACTACTAATTTACAGTGATTACAGGACTACGTGGTGTGCTGCAGGTAGTCCAGCATATTTATGAGCTCTGTATAACTGCTAGATCTGCAGCAAAGAAAACATTGATTTTTATCTAAATGATAGCTAACAGCTCAGTAAGTGACACATCACTGGAATCAGGGTCTCTGCCCCTACATTATGCTGCTCAGATGGGGGAGAAAAAACCTAGTGACAGATTCCTTTTATAGGTATATGGATGTTCTGTGCTACAGACCCTACCTCTGAGCTGCTACAAAGGCTCTCCTGTTTAGGATCCATTACATCCATGCATCACTTGCCGCACAAGGCATCACTCAATGTCCAACATTTATGGTTCTGGTAAGGACCGCAATGTCTGGACCAGCGTGGACCTCCTGACCAAAAGGTGTATACGAGGCTGTTGTGCTCAGGACAGGAGACTCGTGGTGGTGTAGACCTCTCAATCCATACTCAAATCAGAAGTCTGATGTGCTTAACCCACTCACATGCAATGCTAGCTCATTCCCCCAGTAATGGTGGTTTGTCTGGGGTACCACGGAGGTAAGTGGGGTGGTGCAAAGTAAATTCTTCATATGTTCTGTCCTGACCTTTTTGAGTCTATGATTTATTGTGATTTCAAAAAGAGAAAAACCCGGCGCTCCCCAATCTTCCTTCGAATTTTATCAACCAGCGGTGTAACCACAAAAACGCCATGCTGGGCCCGAAAACGTCTTTTTTTTTTCCCTCTCACCCTATGACGGCACCACGAGAGAGAAGATCCGCCCATCAAGGACAGGAAACCTTCAGGGCAAAAAGGGGCGGTCCTCTCCCCGCCTCAGTTTGTTTCCTGTCCTTGACAGATACCTCAGGATGCGGCCATGGAGGGCCATGGATCTACAAGCAAGTCTTACCCGGTCCCGGTGGGTGGTTCTGGCGGCGGCACGGGTCTTGCCTCGCTCCGCTCGGGTTCCTGGAGACGCCATGGCGGACCTCCAGGGGTTGCGTCCATGAGCAGGTGCAGGGCATCAGGTGGCAGGTAAGTGCAGCAGCCTGCCGGTCCTTCCAGGCCGGTGGAGCTGCTCGCGGTCGCGTGTGCTGCACGCCGCAGCCATCTTAGGGGCGAGCGGGGGTTTCGCATGCTCGGCGGCGACGTCAGACCCAGGAAGTGGGTCCGGAGGCGCGGGGGGGAGAGCCGCACTCAGTTAAAAACCTGAGCTCTGAGCTGTGGCAGGTGCTCCACTCCTCCCTACCTGACGCAGGTGATTGACAGCCTTCAGTTCAGCGGTATGGTCAAGGATGGGCACCGTGAGGCGGACCGGCACTCAGTGCATGAGTCCTCATCCCCTCCTGCCAGCAAGAAAGTGGTGAAACCACCGGAACGTCGCAGGATTGACTCTGGTTCAGATGCCAGCTTGTCTAGCAAGCGAGGCACTCTGGCCACTAAGCAGATCCGAGAAGCATCTGACGGCAAGGGCGTCTCCAGAGGGAAGACTTTGATGAAAGCTCCTTCCCCAGAACCGGTACCGACCCTTCATCTCCTGGTGGGTGAGTGATCTTTGGGCATGTGTACCTGTTCGTTATTTTCCTGGTGTTGTGTCTCCCCTCCGTCCCTGTCATGCATAGGTTAAAAAGCCATGGAAGTGTACTACCAAATCGCATAACAGGGAATGCGCCCTCTGTAACCATGGACTGGCTCCGTCCTGGTCCAAACGGCTCTGTAAAGACTGTATCCAGCAAACCATTTCGGATGAGACACCTGGGTTTGCTAGTGATCTTCGTGCCATTTCCGGTCCGAAGTACAAAGTTCTCTGCAGTCCCTGAAAGAGCCTCCTCGTAAACGACAGACAGGCCTCCTCGGCCTCGCCCTCCCGTCGATCCGAGGGAGAGTGTGGGTCTTCTGGTTCTGCATCCTCTTCCTCTGACAGTGAGGCTGACGTCCACCAATGCTTCCCTGTAGAAGGCGTGAGCAAATTGATTCTAGCTGTCAGGGACACTATGGGCATTACTGAGGAGAAATTGCAGCCTTCAGTCCAAGATGTCATGTTTAAGGGTCTGGAGCATAGAAAGCGCAGGACCTTCCCGGTAGTGGACAAGATACAGGCGTTGATCTCCAGGGAATGGAAGAAGCCGGATAAGCGGGGTTCTCTTCCGGGCAGCTTCAAGCACAAGTATCCCTTTGAGGACGCAACCTGTTCCCACTGGGATAGGGCACCCAAATTGGATGTAGCAGTGGCTAAAGCATCAAAAAAGTTTTCCATTCCCTTCAAGGACATGGGATCATTAAAGGAACCTATAGATCGGAAGGCGGTTGTCTTCCTTAAGACCGCATGGGAGTCCTCAGCGGGTGCTCTCTGTCCTGCCATTGCAGCTACTTGTATTGCACGGTCTCTGGCAATGTGGTTGTCCGAATTGGAGGAGAAGTTTGGGAACAAGGTTCCTCGGGACGAGATTTTTTTCTTCTCTGCCCAGGCTGCAGGGAGCGGCGGCTTTCATCTCTGATACATCGGCACATTCCACTCGACTAGCGGCTAAGACAGCGGCCCTTTCTAATGCGGAATGTCGGGCCTTATGGTTAAAATGTTGCCCGGGGGATCTACAGGTTAAGTCTAAGCTGTGTTCCATTCCCTGTCAGGGCGAGTTTCTTTTCGGGTCAGTTCTGGACGATGTTCTTGAGAAGGCTGGGGACAGAAAAAGGAACTTTCCGGCCCCGTCCTTTCCCTCCTTCAAGCGATTCTTTCGTAAGAAGCAGTTCACCCGTAAGTTCGCCCCCAGGAATAGAAGTGCCTGGTCGGATCGAACGAAGGAAGATAAGGGTTTCTTGTTCAAGGGCTCTTCCCAATCCAAGAAGTCTTCCCAATGACTCCCTTCCCCAGGTGGGGGGGGGAGATTGACCTACTTTCTTCCGGCCTGGGAACGTATTTCTTGGAGCCCGTGGATTCTCAATATCGTCCGCACAGGTCTGACATTTCAATTCCGCAGTGTTCCTCCCATGCGCTTTCTCCTGACATCCCCGAGCGAACAACATGCCTTGGAGGGGGAAGTGACGTCCCTATTGCGCCGGGCGGTCCTGACGGACGTCCCATTGGCGGAAAGGGGAGAGGGGTTTTACTCCCCTCTCTTTTTGGTCGGGAAACCGGACGGCTCCTTTCGGGTCATCATAAACCTCAAAGGCCTGAACAGCCACCTGCAGATCTTGTCCTTCAAGATGGAATCAATGAAGTCCACAATCAAGTCTCTCTACCTGAATTGTCATATGGCTGTCCTGGATCTGAAGGACCCTTATCACGTCCCCATTGCTCCTCCCTTCCAGAAATATCTCAGGGTGGCGGTGATTGTCGACGGGTCGGTGTGTCATCTGCAGTTCAGAGCCTTACCGTTCGGCCTGGCAATTGCGCCCCGAATCTTCACGAAGCTCGTCCTGGAAATCACTGCCCACCTGCGCGAAGACAGAATTCTCATTATTCCGTATCTCGACGACTTCCTCGTAGTGAGGGATTCGGCGACCCATTGTACTGCCGTCCTTCAGACTGTCTGCTCAAAGCTGAAAGGTCTAGGCTGGATTTTGAACAGGGAGAAATCGAGGTTGCTTCCAGCCATGGTGCAAGTCTTTTTGGGACTTACTTTGGACTCTCTACAACAGGAATGTCCTCTCCCGCCTTCCAAAGTGGAGAAGATTCACACTCTGATACAGCAGGCGGTGTCAGTTCCGCATATGTCCCTGCGACGGGCTATGTCTCTCCTGGGCTCACTGACCTCCACTCTCACCGCGGTTCTATGGGCTCAAGGGCATACCAGAGCCCTCCAGTGGGACATTTTGGAACATCAGACGTTTCTGGGGGACAGGTTGTTCAATCGGATTACTCTGAGCTCAATCACCTCCCTTCACTGGTGGCTGGTTCCTGCGAACCTCACAAGGGGAGTCCCATGGTCTGTCCCGGTGTCCCGAATTGTGACCACGGATGCCAGTGTGTCCGGATGGGGGGGCTCACCTGCTGGACCGTCCAATTCAAGGTCTCTGGTCGCCCAGGGAGGCAGCTTCCTCCAATATCAGAGAGCTGCTGGCCGTGGAACAGGCACTGACTGGGCTTCTCCCTTCACTGACCAGTTACAATACCCGGGTGTTGTCGGACAATCAGGTGACTGTAGCTCATCTGAACCATCAGGGGGGCACAAGATCCAGGTCCCTTATGATGATGGCCGACAGGATTCTGTTACTAGCAGAAACTCACCTTCTGTCCCTCACTGCCGTTCACATCAGGGGGAAAGACAACCTCACGGCGGATTTTCTGAGCCGCACTTGCCTCCACCAGGGGGAGTGGGCACTCAACCCGTCAGTCTTCAACCTCATCACGGCCAGGTGGGGGATTCCGGTCATCAACCTATTTTCCACAAGCAGAACAGGAAGGTTCCTCAGTTCTGTTCTCTCAATCCCAAGCAACTTCTGTATGCAGTGAACGCCCTGTCAATCCCGTGGGACTTTCCCTAGTATATGCGTCAGGGATGACAGGGCCAGAGTCATTCTGATTGCTCCCTTCTGGCCAAAGCGACCATGGTTTTTTTGGCTGGTTCAGATGTCCCTCACCGACCT
Organism: Anomaloglossus baeobatrachus; assembly: GCF_048569485.1. NCBI lineage: Eukaryota > Metazoa > Chordata > Amphibia > Anura > Aromobatidae > Anomaloglossus > Anomaloglossus baeobatrachus. The sequence continues at coordinate 632,336,366 of NC_134356.1, read as the reverse complement.
GTGGGTCCTCCCGGAGCTTCCGGATCTCCTGTCCCAGGGACCAGTGTACCATCCTCCGACAGTGAAATTGCACCTGACGGCATGGAATTTGAGAGGCTGTTACTGATCAGTAAGGGGGTTTTCCCACACTTTTAGTTTCCACGCTGTTAGGTTGTAGAAAACCGGTGACAACCAAGATCTACTGTAGGACCTGGAGAAAGTTCTTATCTTCCTCAGGGGCTAGTGTGACAGGGGAGGTTCCCATCGGTCCCATCCTGGAATTTCTGCAGTGTGCGTTGGACAAGGGGTTGGCTGTTAGCACACTCAAGGTCCAGATCTCCGCGTTAGCAGCACTCTACAACTATGATGTCGCTGGGAACCCTTGGGAGGCTCTGTTTATCAGGGCTAGTTCACGCCAGCGTCTTAAACGTGTCGTTCTCCCCCCCCCCCCCCAGCCCCCCCCTTTGGGACCTTAACTTGGTCTTGGTGGCCCTGACGGATCCTCCGTTCTAGCCCATTGACGCCATCTCTGTTAAATGTCTTTCCCTTAGGACTGTCCTCCTGGTAGCTCTGACCTCGGCCCGTAGGTTTAGCGACATTCAGGCCCTTTCTATTGACCCTCCTTACACTCAAATACTGGACGATAGGGTAGAGTTGCGCCCTGACCCTGCATGCCTCCCCAAGGTTTCTCGGTTTCATACGTCCCAGGAGATTGTGTTGCCATCCTTTTGCACTAACCCGACGCGTGCCGAGGAAAGAAGTTGGCATTGTCTGGATGTACATCGTTGTCTCATCCAGTATCTTCTTGTCACCAGTTCCTGGAGGAAGGAGAAGTCTCTGTCTCTTTCCAGGGGCCTCAAAAGAGGGTTAAGAGTTCCAAGTCCAAGCTGGCCAGGTGGATTAGGGACGCCATTGCATTAGCTTACACGGCTAGGGGTGCTGACGTCCCTGTGGGTCTGAAGGCACATTCCACATGGGCTGTAGCATCTTCTTGGGCAGAACGGGCGGATGTTTCAATTGCTCAAATCTGTAAAGCTGCCACATGGTCATCACCTTCGACCTTTTATAAACCTTATAGGTTGGATCTTTCTTTCTCCGACCTCACCTTTTGGGAGGCGTGTTCTACAGGCTGTGGTCCCTCCCTAATTTTTTCCTTTCACTGTAATTCTCTCGTGGTGCTGTCATAGGGTGAGGGAAAAATACGTAATTACTTACCGGTAATGTGTTTTTTCCGAACCCATGACGGCACCCTTATATTCACACCCTGCACTGGGGGTTGTTGGTTGGTTCACCTTCCTTCTTTTTTTTTTTTTCCTTCTTTCGCAATTTTTCTGGTGGTGGCTTTATACTAACCTGTTGTTTTTTTTCGGAGGTCCTCTCATGCTCTGTAATCAACTGAGGTGGGGAGAGGACCGCCCCTTTTTTGTCCTGAAGGTTTCCTGTCCTTGATGGGCGGATCCTCTTTCTCGTGGTGCTGTCATGGGATCCGAAAAACACATTACCGGTAAGTAATTACGTATTTCCACTTGTGGCAGTGCTTCGTCTGGCCTTCCAGCACCTCCTGCCCTGTGTGGTCTTTTTGCTGTTACATCGCTGTTTCAGAAAATCCCACGAGCCGTGCGTTTTTTTTCTTTTTAGTAGTCCGATTTCCGCTACGGTTTCATGCAGGGCCCCCGTAATCTGTTAACTGTAGACCCCTGGGGCAGTTGTGATAGGATTCATAAGGTGCCGTGATTTCAGACTTTCTTAGTTTTTATGTTTTAAGACCTGTCTCACTAATGAATCATTGTTCTCCTTCTCTTCCAGATGTGGTGGTTGGTGCAATTATTGGATTTTTCTTTGCTTACCTCTGCTACAGACAGTATTACCCTCCATTATCAGACAGAGATTGCCATCAGCCATACAGGAATAAGGGACGGGTCTCTGCTGTGCAGGAGAGGAAACTGAGCACTCCGGGGTACACACTGGATGTATAGGGTCCCTGCGGTCCAGGACCGGAAACTCAGCACTCCGGGGTACACGCTGGATGTATAGGGTCCCTGCGGTCCAGGACCGGAAACTCCGCACTCCGGGGTACACGCTGGATGTATAGGTGCACAATCGGACTATAGTGGAGACCTTACATTCCTTATTTATTGACTGTCATCTGCTTCTGGTATACAAAGGCGTGACTTCAGCTTTTACCGGAAGAAAATCTAATTTTATTTTTTAATAGTGGATTTGCACTCAATCTAGTTCTTTGGTGCAATAGAAACAATTGTCCTGGATCAGGCTATAGATACAATAGCGAGACAAGGCCATTATCTACGTCCAGGTCGGTGCTGTCTGCGGTGCTGAAATCTAGCAGTGCTTGGTTATGTAACCGTGTAGGGATCGCACAGGATTGGGTAATGTACTGCAGCTGTGTATTAGGACCACACATTGCTGGATTTAAAGGGATCATCCACTCTAGACAACATTGTATGGTTGCCTCATGGAGGGCATCTTCAAGGGACCTTGTAACATCTTCTAGTTTATTTTATATCATTTTTTAATACAAAACTATGAAATGAGGGTTTGTACTAAATTCCCAGGAGAAAGCAATCTGTTCTGAGTGTATTGTTGTCTTCAGGGCACAGAGAAGCAAATCCTGAGCACAACTTCTAAATGTTGGGACCATTCATGTTGGTGTAGGAAGGAATTTTTTTTTTTTTCCCCTCTCCACTTATCTATGGTGTAATGCTCTATATGTAGATTAAAAGTACCCCTTCAAGGTGAAAGAGGGGTGTTTCTGACTCTTAAAGGGAACCTGTCACCAGGTTTTGGCCTTCTGAACTAAAACTAGTGCCTGCTGCATTCTATAATGGTGCATGTTACCGCCTTAACCCCCACCCCCATCCCGTAGACCCCCACAAATACATTAAAATCGCCCACCATGTATGTATATTGTCCAGTCCGATGGGAATCCTACTCTGTGCCTCTTGTGCTGATTGATGTGGATGATGCCTCGGATGCGATCCATGTAGGTGAGCAAAATCTCGCACCTGTGCAGACATATTCCCAGCTCACGCAGGCGCACTTCTCTCTTCCCTATTGTGGGCAGAGCCGAAAACACAGGGGCACCTGCGCACACTGGCGAGTTCTTTGCACAGGCGCGAGATTTTGCCAGGTGATGTGGATGACGTCACCCGCTTCATCTGCCGGGAACTCGCCGGTTTACGCAGGCACATGTTTTCGGGTCTGCCTGCAATAGAGAAGAGAAAAGTGCGCCTGCGGGAGTTGGGAGTTTGGAAATTTTCCCGCCTACATGGATGGCATCCGAGGTGTTATCCATGTAAATTGGCACAAGAGGAGCACGAAAAGAGGGACAGAAGGTGAGTATTAGGACGCCCATCGGACCGGACAATTTACATACAGGCCGGGAGGTTTTATCAAGGTATTTGTGGGGTGTATGGGGGTGGGGGTGGGGGGGTCAGGGCTAACGTACACCTTTTATAGAATGCAGCACAGGTTCTGCTTAAGGTGCTAGTTTTAATTTACAAGGCAAAAATCTGGTGACAGGTTCCCTTTAACAATTTCTCAAGAGCTTATGCCTGTGTCTTCAAAGCATCTAAAGGGAAGACTGGTGTGTATTGTCTAAACTATGAATTGCACTTTGAAGATTTTTCATTCCATTTTGGGGTTGTTTTGCATTTTTTTCTCATTTAAATGGTTCTCATGTCTTCAGATATCACGTTGTGTATATACGGACCACAGTGCTCAGACTGACCGTGGGTCTCCTGATCAGAATTTGCAGTCTCATGGGCATCCTCAGGCTCCCCGCTAGATTCCATTGCTTTCTCTTCCAGCTGGACAGATGTGACTATTAGGCTATGTGCCCACGGGAGTGTTTACATGCGAATATATCCGCAGGTACGTTATTTTTTTTCCGTACAGCGAAATATCTGCGGTAAACCTGCGGGTATTCGTGCGGCTTACCTGCGGAAGTCCCGGCCTCTATCTCTATAGTGGAGGGCTGTGATTTCCGCAGATATTTCCGCAGAAATAATTGGCATGCAGTTACGTGCGGCTGCGGGACATCCGCAGCATGTTCCGTATCCACAGCATGGACACAGCACTTCCCATGTCCCATAGGATATCATGGGGAGTGACTGTACATGCTGAAACCTGCGGATTTATCTGGAAAATCCAGAAAATCCGCGGATTTTCCGCAGATAAATCCACAGGTTTACTCTCCCTTGGGCATATAGCCTTACAATTAATCATTTCCCAATACAGACGTTGGATATAGGGCAAATGTCTCCTATAATGAGTCGTCTGACCAGGCAAAGATGATTCCTAGTATTTGCATCCTACACATTTCTGGCTATACAGGTAGCCAGACAACCCAACTATTCCAGTTAGGCTGGTGTCACACTTGCGATTGCCTCGCGTGAGTTTCGCGGTGCATCATCCGTCACAGACTCGCACTCTCCTCACAGGACCAGGTCAGTTGCATGGATCTCTGTGAGGAGAGCGTGAGTCCGTGATGGGTGATGCACCGCGAAACTTGCGCGAGATACACTTGCGATTGCCTTGTGTGTAACACCGGCCTTAGGGTAGACATCTGGTACAGATGGATTGTGTGATGCTATAGTCCTCTGGAGATGGTTGGCGTCGGTGCCTGGCAGTGGCCAATCCAATATATTGAAATTGTCGCATATGAGCTGATGTGCAGACCGGACTATGAAGTCTGTTTGCCTCCATCACTCCATCAACCTATGGTAGAGCCAAAGACATGGAAATGTAATAGGTTATTTACAATTTTTAATTTATTTTGTTTCTTGTTCCAGAGCTATTCTGGAATTGCAACCAAATCTTTTTATTGTAAGAGTTGTCCGCTCCTTACATATTGGTGGCCAATTTTTAGGACAAGCGTTCTGCATCTCCTTCTAAGACATTTCCAGCTTTAGCTGAGCAAAAAGAAAAAAAATATTTTTGGTGCTCTGTCCTGTCCATCTGGTCCGTAATGGAGAGGAGTAGATTGGGCAGAGCTCAAATTTGCCAATTCCCATGGATTTTCCCATGAAAGAAGTTACAGTCTGTGAATGTAACGTCTCTTATGATCTCTGCAGGCCCCAGAGTGATAAATGTGGAGACAAAAAACCCAAAACCTTTATATGGTACTCCGCACCTCTCCGGATCCTTCGCTCCTCTACGGTCATCCGTCCAGTCATCACATATTCTTTAATGCTGTAAATGCTGAAATCCATGGCCCTCTTAAGCTTGGCCAAGAATTTTGGCTCTGTTGAAGCCTGGAAAGGTTCTGTGCATGCACTTAGTCACAGCGTGTTCCATGACGTTGCACATGCACAGATGTCTCGAAAGCTTGCTTTATAACATCATATTTTATTTTAGTTAGCCATTAAAAGGTATCACGACTACAAAATTTTAATTTTGTTTCTCTCACTGAGAGCAATCAATCGTTGCACATGCATGCACAGAACCTTTCCTGGCTTCATGCAAGTCAGAAGTACCAACCAAGGAGAAGATGGAGAGATCAAAAAAAACACAAGATGCAACAGGGAGCAGGAAACATATGATTTATTTTGAACCTACCTTTCATGGTTCAGCAAAATGGAGGCCACCCATTTGCTCAACTGGGGCTGAATGCAAATTACAAAAATTAAAATCCGTATTTTGGCCACTACTGAATTTTTAATTGTGCTCAAATATATTTGCTAATCTCCGGTCCCCAGGAGCAGCCAGACCAGGGCAGTCTTCACTGTTGCATGGCTGGGCACCTCTCGCACTTACATGGTGCTGTGATTTTTGTGATGGGGTTACTCACTCAGCTTGCTCCTTGAGATAATGACAGGAACACTTAAAGTCCAGCAGGTTGATTCAGCAACACCTAAACCGCTCTCCATGAACCTAACATAAGCCATAAACACTGTTTTACAGTCTTTCACTTGCGGGTATACTTACACAGGTTCAGATCCAACTTGTCTCCAGAAGTATCTCAGTGGAGGTGTAGCAGCCTCTACAGAAACTTTCCCTGGTAAAGACAAGCAAATCCTCTCTTGGAGTTTCCTTCTAGAGGTAGAACAACCTCCACACACTGACAATGTGTCAAACAGACCCCATTATAACATGAGACACACCCATGGGTAGAGATGTGAACAAGCAGACACACCCCAATAAATATCGTTGTACTACAGGTACCAGAGCCACCATCTTATTTACTGCCCCCTCCACCTTTCCTCCTGCCTTGGCACCTTCCACTACCAGAGGAGTCTCTCCTCTGGGTGAGTTTGAGAATTAGATCCTGAGACATGGTCTGACTTTTTAGTACACCATGCAATCTTTGATTCAATCATCAGATCTAAGGGGTGCTTCACACATAGCGAGATTGCTACCGAAATCGCTGCTACGGCACGGTTTTGGTGACGCAGCAGTGACCTCATTAGCGATCTCGCTGTGTGTGACACTGAGCAGCGATCTGGCCCCTGCTGCGAGATCGCTGCTCGTTACACACAGCCCTGGTTCGTTTTCTTCAAAGGCGCTCTCCCGCTGTGACACACAGATCGCTGTGTGTGACAGCGAGAGAGCGACAAATGAAGCGAGCAGGGAGCAGGAGCCGGCGTCTGGCAGCTGCGGTAAGCTGTAACCAGGGTAAACATCGGGTAACCAAGGTGGTTACCCGATATTTACCTCAGTTACCAGCCTCCACAGCTCTCACGCTGCCTGTGCTGCCGGCTCCGGCTCTCTGCACATGTAGCTGCAGTACACATCGGGTTAATTAACCCGATGTGTACTGTAGCTAGGAGAGCAGGGAGCCAGCGCTAAGCAGTGTGCGCGGCTCCCTGCTCTCGCGGTTATGATCGCTGCTTCGGCTGCTGTGTTTGACAGCTAAGCAGCGATCATAACAGCGGCTTACAAGGTCGCTGTTACGTCACAGAAAATGGTGACCTAACAGCGACCTCGTTGTCGCTGTCGCTTAGTGTGAACCAGCCCTAAAGGTTAAGCGCCTTTCTCAGACAAATTAGTGCGGTAGTGAGATTAACAAACACCGGAGTCTGTCTGGTCTGACTCTGGGTTATCAAATAAGCAATAGGGGCTACTGTGTGCGTCCTTCAGCATTGAATTGACAGAAGATTTGTCAATTCTAGATCCTCCACATCCTCGTTTTTGAACATTTACACGGACCTTCTTCTATGGCATCTTTGGCTGTCTCTGTCGGTGAATCATACGATCACCATCCCCAGTAAGAGCCCAGTCACTCAATTCATCCTTTCTTTAAGATTCCTGCCAGGGGGCTTGGACTATAGCCCATAGTGTAATTATCCAATAGGTCCAATATCACCTCTGCTGGTTCCCCAGACAACTTATATAATTTACCAGGTGGATCAAATTTCTCTGGGCCCCGGCCTGAAGGAGGTCGCCAACTCTCATACCTGCTTGACGAAGTTGTTCTTCAATCTTCAGTCTTCTCTACTTCTTCCAGGTATGTAATATGATTTTCTAAGGCTACTTTCACACATCCGGTTTGAGCAGTGCGGCTCAATCCGGCTGTGAAACCTATGCAACGGATGCGGCAAAACACCGCATCCTTTGCATAAGTTTTTACATGTTTTTTTCCGGTTGCGGCACGCTACTGAGCATGCGCAGTGGAAGAAACCGCATGCGGCGGCCGGATGCGTTTTTTTTCCGCATCGCGCTGCATCCGGCGTCCATAGGCATGCATTGAAAAATGTGCTGCAGCGGCCGGATGTGGCACGATGCGTTTTTTTTGCCGGACAAAAAAAAACGTTGCAAGATACGTTGCCTCCGGCCGCCGCTTTAATTAATTTTGCCGCATCCGGAAAAAAACGGATGCAACGCAAATCAATCAGGCACAATCCGGTAACAATGCAAATCTATGGGGATAAAAAGGATGCGGTACCGGATCCGTTTTACCCGTTTTTTTCCGGATTGTCCCTGATGGAAAAAACCTGATGTGTGAAAGTAGCCTAAAAACTCGTACGTTTCCAATACCTTCCATCATTCTTGCCATGACAAATGAAACCATGCCAACTCCACGGGGTATTTTGGCTTCATTACAGCTCTCCGTTCTCACACGAACAACTCTGGCTTTATCAGTAAGCTTTCGGATGACTTTTCCAATCTTCCTAATAATTTTCCTGACCATATTTGTGAGCAACTGGATGAAATCTTCCACAAGTTCCAATAAACTTCAAGCTTTCTTCGCTGGTTCAGCGCGCTCTCCTTACATTTAAGATGTTCCCGTATCTTCTTTGAATTCAATAGCTGTGCTACCCAGAAAGTTTCTGGCTTGCTGACTGGTATTTCAGTGTGTGTCTATTGTGAGCCCTATTAAATATTTTCTAACTTCTACGTCTTCCTGACATGCTGTGGGCAGCTGCTTTGTACGCTCTAAATATCTGGTGGCTTTATCATTTGTAGACCATATACTAAAAAAAAACAAAACAAAAACAAACCCTAAAAAATTAGCCTTAAGGCAAAATACATTTTACATGCTCCTATGGCTTCCTTAAATTTTTCACGCACTGTTACACTGGCACAGGCCTTTCTCAAGTCTTTGGGAACATCTTTGACAAGTCTCTCTCAGAAAACTCCATCGGAGCCACACACCTTCACTAGCTGGTCTGCCATATTGGGACCACAGTGAACAACAGGACAGTCTCCTTTTTCCTTGACTTCCACCGGATAGTTCATTGGGTCTTCTGAACCCATCCTTTACCAGCTCTCGCATTCTGCTCTTTCTGCAGACCTTCCTTTTTTTTTTTATTTTTTAGATTTGGCATATTTTTTTGCAGTTTCCTCAGGTTTAGCTGCAGCTTCAGAGTCTTTAAGATTATAGTCAGCCTTGACCTCTGGTTTCTAAGGGGAGGTACTTTGCACGTTGCGACATCGCTAGCATCGGCTAGCAATGCCGAGCGCGATAGTCTCCGCCCCCGTCGCAGCTGTGATGTCTTGTGATAGCTGCCGTAGCGAACATTATCGCTACGGCAGCTTCACACGCACATACCTGCCCTGCGATGTCGCTCTGGCCGGCGACCCGCCTCTTTCCTAAGGGGGCGGGTCGTGCGGCGTCACAGCAACGTCACGCGGCAGGCGGCGATGAGCGGGACGTAACATCCCGCCCACCTCCTTCCTTCCGCATAGCCGGTGGAGGCAGGTAAGGAGATGTTCCTTGCTCCTGTGGTGTCACACACAGCGATGTGTGCTGCCGCAGGAACGCGGAACAACATCGTATCTCCTATTGGTGCGACATTATGAAAATGACCGACACTGCACAGATCACCAATTTTCGACGCTTTTGTGATCGTTTATCGGCGCATCTAGGCTTTACACATTGTGATGTCGTTACTGGCGCCGGATGTACGCCACTTTCGATTTGACCCCGATGATATCGCAGTAGCGATGTCACAACGTGCAAAGTTACCCCTAAGAGTTTTCTCTGATCTTTCATCGGTATATTCAGATGAGCCCTCTGCTTTTGGTGAGACCTCTAGTTTACTCTTTACTGTATGGGATCTTGCACTGCTTCAGCCTTATCTTGGGTCTCCGCTGCGTGAGCTTCTTCTTGGGTCTCTGCAGTGTCCTTTTTCTTTCTGGGTTCTCCATAACGTCAGTGGTTTTCTTGCAGTATAAACCCTCAGCCCCTGATTCTCTGGAGTCTTCAGTGTTCTCAGATTTTTATTTTATTTTTTTTTCCCCTTACTGTCATGGTGTGCAGTTCGTTTTCCTTCCAGAGTTCTTGTGCAGTTTCCATGGTCAGCCACCCAACAGCTGGGTAGATCACTGTTATTATTCAAATATTAGAAGGAAATGATATAATTATTAATTTTATATAGCACTGATAATTCCACAGCGCTTGACATACAATGGCAACACTGTCCCCATTGGGGCTCACATCTACATTACCTATCAGTATGTTTTTGAAGTTTGGGAGGAAACCAGAGAACCCAGAGGAAACCCACGCAAACACTGGGAGAACATACAACTCCTTGTAGATGTTGTCCTTGGTGGCAATTGAACCCAGGACCTCAGAGCTGCAAGACTGCAGTGCTAACCACTGAGCCACCACAAGACTGCAGTGCTAACCACTGAGCCACCGTGCCGCCCTTATATCAAAAGTATTAAAATCTTACAACTACCAAAGTAGACCCCTTCAATTTGTCCAAAAACACAATATCCTGGTACTAATTTCCCCCCCCCCCCAAAAATAGTAATCACCAATATTATCACAATAAGAATCTTTTATTGATGGCAACAATATTAAACACAAATACCACAAAAGACAATAATAAAATCATAAAAAACATAAGGCATGGAGAGCAGGTCCTACTCAATTTCATGTGAGGTCATAAATGAAACAATTAGGGGAATATATAAATAAAAAATCTATTCATAGAAATTTTAAAAATTGTATGTTTTATAATATTTATATACCTAGTGATTACATTTTATAATTATGTGTATCATAAAATGTACAACTGGTGATGAATATCTATATCAAATATACTGGTATAATACTCATATATCACACATGATACATGTGCAAGGCATCACCTGTAGAGAAAGCCCCAGTGAAAATTTCAAACAATCCTTATAAACCGAGCTGATGCCATAATTGACCCTAGTCTAATCCTGCTCCCCTGCCACGCAATCCAACGCACGTTTCACAGCTGCTTCCTCAGGGAGTTGTCTTGCAGGCTCTTGGTCTAGTTTGAGATTGCATGACTTTTAAAGACATTTAGGAATTTCTGAAGTAACCAGAAACTAAAGCTAATACGTTATGGTCACCCGGGTATACACTTTGCATAAATGGTATGAGGAATCCATTCTGAGAAAAAAAAATAAAATTAGAAGATCTCCTGTCACATCAGTCTGTATTGCCTGAAATGAGAGCCATGCTATAACACTTTTAAACAGGTTTCAGACGTCCGTGTTTCAGGTACGCGTGACATCACTTTTTAACACTGATGCCACACGTACCCATGTTGTTCTCTTGAGTTACACACACGTCCATGTTTTCACACGGACCATGTGACCCGGTGTGGCCCCGCATGTACACACAGGTCAATATTTTTTTTTTTTTCCCTCCGGTATCACGGGTGTCACACGGATCGCACACTGATGTGGTCTGTGTGACATGTACCGGAGAGAAAACACTGGTCTTTTAAATATAATATTTTCTATATTCACCTGTATCCAGTGATGCTGTCTTTGGCTCTGCTGTCACTTGCTTCTGTCCCCTGCTAATTATGCTCATTCAATATTCACTGCACCAAGGACCTGGAAGCAGGAGCAGTGCCCGGGGACAGCAGCGCTGGTGACAGGTGAGTATCCAGCAAAGTGTGTGTGTGTGTGTGTGTGTGTGTGTGTGTGTGTGTGTGTGGGTGGTCTCCATCGTGACGCCCGCTGTAGCGTGGGTCAGGGGTGGGATTCACATTTTTAACAGGTTCTCTGTAAACCCCGGCCATTTGAAAACCACGCCCATTCTATAACCACACCCGTTTTGTTAGCCACACCCATTTTTATGCACTTTCCTCAACCACAAAATACAAGTAATTAATAATAAAAACGTTCCCTTTCTTCTTACTCTTCCTATACCTTCACCTTCCTATCCATTACCAGTTGTTTCAGTCCGTGTCAATCACTTATTTACTTTGGCATATTGTATGAAAGAGTTTTTTTTGTTTTTGTTTGTTTTGTTGTTTTTTTTTTTTTAACAATGTTTGAAAATTATTACTAAAGGAACCCTGCTCAAATTGGAACAGACGACCTTTCCTATACAGATCCCACCCCATGCAGCCTCCACTCCCCTGCAGAGGCCACGTGGCCTCCTCTCCCCTGCAGAGTTGCATCTTTGGTTCACAGTGCGCTTACCTGCTCCAAGTGCCGACGGCTTCTCCTCCGTCCTCCTCCTCGGCACTCAGCATACTGATGCTGACAGGCAGCAGCATGGTGGGGTAATCTCGCCATGCTGCCGTGACCTCTGGAGCGTCAACATGCCGACGGACGCCGGGTCAGCGAGCAAACTGGATCCACTGAACCCGGAAGTGCGGCATGCACGGAAGTACGGGGATTAATTTGTATTGGCGTCTTAAAGACGCCGATAAAAATGAATACAGGGAATCTGGTCGCAACGCTGATTCTTGACGATTCGCTGAATCGGCTGTAATTTTAACAACTGGTTTGCCCGAACTGGACAGAACCAGCTGAATCCCACCCTGGCGTGGGTGTCACCAGAGTTCATTGGGAACTCCGATGATGTCACTGCACACAAACTGCTTGCTGGATACTAACCTGTCCCCGGCGATGCTTCTGCTTCCAGGTCCAAGGTGCAGTGAATATTCAATGAGCATAATTAGCGGGGGTCAGAAGCAGGAGACAGGTGAATATAGAAAATCTTTTTATTTCAAAGACACGTGTTTTTTCTCCGGCACATGTCACATATATGCAAAGACAGATGACACACGTGTGGCTTGTACCTGAATAAACACGGACATCTGAAACCGGCCTTAGTCACATTGCTACTGTGTATTTTTTAATTTTTTTTCTTAGTAGATTTGCAGGCAGGAAATCTGAAGAATTGTGAAATACATCACATGTGAAAATAGCCGGAGTTTAGGAATTTAATTTGCCTGGAGAAATAAAATATTGAGGAGAATTGACACTTTTTGTTTTTTATTTTTTATTTATTACGGACCTATAGAAAGCTAATTACTTATAAAAAGTATTTTGATAGTCCTAGAAGCAATGCTGCATAAATGGGGTGGGCGGAAGAAGAGACCCCAATCTCTGAATGTATTATGCCAATGTCCATTAACATTTCAGGATTCTTGTGATTCTTTTTGTAAACCTAATTTTATACGTCCTCCCTGTATCCATCCATTGTGCTGCATATCCATTTATAGAAAATAAAAGAACAGACTGTGGTTGTGCTTTTGTTTGTAATGCATTACAAAAGGAAAGAAAAACACATATATGAACACATCAGTGGCTTGTCACCCTACAGATCAGAGGTCTCAAACATGCAGGTCGCATGCGGCCCCTTCAGGCTGCTTCGTGCGGTCCCCAGGCCTAACCCTGTTCACTATTGCGGCCGGTGCAGGGGCCGCAGCCACTGTCTGCTCTTTGTCAGATGATTGTTTTGCTGGCGCAGCGCCCCCGAGTCCAGCGCCCCCGAGTCCAGCGCAGACTGCCTGACCTCCACTGCTCACCTCTGATTGGCGAACAGCTATGGCTGCGTTTGAAACGTTGAGCATAGAGAGCTTGACTCTGTGCGCGCAGCGCCGGCAACACAATCTTCTGACATAAAGCGATGCCAGTGGAAACTGCCCCTGCCTCGATAGTCACCGGGGGCACAGGCCTGCAGACGGTAGAAGCAGAGATGAGGGAGCGCGGGACAGGTGAGAAGAATGGTGCGTTTTGGGGTTTTTTGTTTTTATTTTTGTGTATGTGAAGGACTGCACATTAACCCCTTAGCGACCTATGACATACTGGGTATGTTATGGCTCCCTGGTACTTAAGCACCCATGACGTACCCAGTACGTCATGGTGAAATCGTGGCCCCGGTGGCTGCGATCGCTTTGCAAATACCTTATATTCAGAGAGGAGGGGACCTCTGTCTGACCTCAGGAGGGGTGGTGTCTCCTCCCCGGACCTACGGAGGCTGTGATTGGCTGACAAACGCTGCTCAGCCAATCACAGCCACTGTAATGTTTCAGCCACTGAAAATGGTTGAAACATTGAAATCCAGCCATGATCAGTTCAGCTATAGCACTGATCATTAGCTGGAGCTGGGTGACCTGTTTCACCCGCCCCCAGCTCTGAATGGAGAGATCGGTCACAAGGCCGGTCTCCTCAATCACTGTGGATCTGGGGCTGGAGACCGCTCCCCTCAGCTTCACTCCAGCATCTGTGGAAGCTGAGGAGAGCGATCGGTAAGTTATAGCGCCACAGCCCCCTTTAAGCTGCCGCCACTGCCCCTGCCCCCCCCCCTTTCCCCCACCATTACTACAGAATGGGGACAAGGTGGGCACATTACTATGGGATGGGGAAAAGGCTGGGGACATTACAAGGATGGGCACAATACTATTGGATGGGGACATTACTATAGAATGGGGACAAGGCTGGAGACATTACTATAGGACAGGGACAAGGATAGGCCCATTACTATAGGATGGGGGACTAGGATGGTCATAGTACTACAGGATTGGGACATTACTACCAGGGCTGTGGAGTCGGAGTCGGAGTCGTGGAGTCGGAGTCTGAGTCGGAGCTCATTTTGGTGGAGTCGGAGTCGGTATAAAATGCACCGACTCCGACTCCTAAAATATATAATAAATTGGGGACAGGAGTGCAATGCAGAATGTGCTGAATATTTTACTAAATAACAACATTTAGTATAATGCTTATATTTAAGTGAAAAATTTATTGTAGTACAATGTGAACATCAGACATTTAATTGTTTTTATGATACAATAATCAAGATATTTGGATAGAACATAAAATATTTATTGGAATACAACTTTAGAACACAAAAAAACTAATAAATTGTAAATATGTAATATATATAATATATATATATATATATATACAGTGTATATACACACACACAAGATATATATGTAATCTACTGTATATTACATAGTGTATTACATATTTACAATTTATTACAGTTTTTTGTGTTCTAAAGTTGTATTCCAATAAATATATTTTATGTTCTATCCAAATATCTTGATTATTGTATCATAAAAATTATTAAATGTCTGATGTTCACTGTGAGGCAAATCCCGGGATATGAAGGTGAATTATGACTCCAGTCATAATCCCTCATCACTCCCTGGCAGTGCCCCCTCCCTTCTTGTTCTCAGTGTTCCACTTACACCTCCATGGCCATGTCCTGTGATATGGAAATGAGGTGGTGTGGGAACAATGGACACAGGATGACTCCCTGCCGTCACCCTGTAACAAGAGTTGTATCTCATTAGCAAGGCTATGGAACTAGCTAGACAGAACGACTCCAGTAAAAAATGGTTCATATCTCGCAAGCCATATTTCCGATAAATATGGCAACCATAAAAATGGTGTCTCCGCATGTGGACGATGCCGGCACCCCCTTTTTATGGGAGCAGGACATTGGGAAATGCCCCAGGCGTGATATCAGCCAATGGGGAACTGGCAGACAGGTCATGAGTCCCCTCGTTCTGTAGCTAAATTCATAACTGTCACAATGAGAGCATTGGCGTCCGCCTACGACGCTCCCAGGCAAAGTTATGGCCCATATTCCATGTTGGGATATTGTCCATAACTCAAGCCA
Organism: Anomaloglossus baeobatrachus; assembly: GCF_048569485.1. NCBI lineage: Eukaryota > Metazoa > Chordata > Amphibia > Anura > Aromobatidae > Anomaloglossus > Anomaloglossus baeobatrachus. Next base: position 632,321,071 of record NC_134356.1, on the reverse strand, counting down.
GGGGTGGAGCAGTGCTCCCTGTGAGGTCACTAAGGTAGGAGGGGACCTGGATCTGCCCAGGTTGATAACCCTACTTCGGCCATTTTCCAGGGTCTTTTCGCTGGGGGCACGTGTAGGAAACATCTGTGGGAAGGATCCTAGAAACCTGGGTACAGCGCCCCCCTGTGGCCAGACGCAACAAGGTAACTGCTGGAACTGTGTATGCCTGTTTGTAACCCATGCTTTGATTGTAACTGTACTCTGACATATGTATATTCTGTAGATTCCCTATTGTATATATTGTAGTTTCTAGTGTGCTTTAGGCTGATTAAATTATATAATTAATCTTGGGCTGTTCTGTTATCTCGATCTTGAATCCCACGTCTGTGTGTTCGGCTAATAGTTACCGTAAATCGGTTGGTGGCAGCGAATTGTGCCAAGGATTATTGTGGGGAGGCCAGTGAGATTCGGGGAGATTTTATATATTCCGCCCGCGGAGGTCGGGGGAATATATACCTTACTCTCACCGGGGACCCTTCAATAATCGGCATAAGTAGTATAGCGGCCTCCTTGCTTATTGTCGGGCAATTCCATAATTGGCCTGACTATAAGAGGGGCGCTAGAGAGCGCGTCACGTGCTCTGTCTGTCGGTCGGGAGGTATAAAGGAGGGGTGACCCCCACTTGTTACCCCCCGATTGTGACGTACTGGTAGCCAGCGCGGGGGATTTCTGAGTGACCCCCCCGGTGGTTTGTGACATATTGGTGGCATAGCGGTGGGATCGAGATAATAGTGTGTGTGAGTGTGAGACCCATACTCCCAGACACTAAAGACTGCCTGCAGCAGCTGTGGCTGCTGGGGTCTTCAGACTAGCTCAACACTAGAGTGTCAGAGTGCAGATACTGTAAGGTGTGTGGAGGCATCAGGTGTCAGTTCTGTGTCAGTGACCAAAAGTCTGCAAGAATGGCTGATGGCACCAGGAGCAGAGCTATGCAACTGGCCAATGCTAAGGCAGGAGCCGAAGAGAGGGAGGACGGTGCTGTGGACAGTAATGAGGAGGTTGCCCACGAGTCCTCCAGGAGCTCGACGCCAGAAAACAGCTCTGCAGAGGACATTGCACAACCTAGCAATTATGGACAAGATGAGGAGCAGCTCACCCAAGGGTCCTCAACGAGCCAGATGCCAGCCCTCCGCTCTGCAATGGACAGTGAAGCACCAGGCTCCGCAGCGGGCCGCAGATCACCACGTGCCATTCCACCGAGCCTGGGAGGCTCGGATAGCCTTCTTCAAATGGCTATGGCCCTTCTCCAGGCTGGAGACCAGAAGGGCTACAAGGAACTCCTGGCAGAGCGCAGGGCAGAGCGGCAGGCAGCGCGTGATGCTGAGGCTGCGGAGCGGCAAGCAGCGCGTGAAGAGCGCCAGGCGGAGCGTGAGGCTGCGGAGCGACAGGCAGACCGTGACTACCAGCTGCATCTAGCCAAGCTCCAGCCCTCATCAGCCACACGTGACCTTCAAGACACCAAACTTCCAAAGGTCCGTGTTGAGGACTTCCCAGTGCTGGAGAAGGATGGAGACTTGGACTCTTTCTTGACTGCTTTTGAACGGACTTGCTTGCAGCACCATCTGGACAAGGACCAGTGGGCCAAATACCTGACCCCCCGTTTAAGGGGTAAGGCCCTGGAAATCCTTGGGGACTTGCCTGCTGAGGCAGATCAGGGCTACGACACCATCAAGCGGGCCCTGATCCAACAGTACAACCTCACTCCGGAGTCCTACCGCAAGAAGTTCCGGACCCTGCAGAAGGGACCAAAGGACTCCTGGGCTGACCACCGGCGGGCACTTGCCCGAGCTGCCGACCACTGGACCCAAGGCCTGCAGCTTTCCACCGGACCAGAGATCCTGGACTTGGTCATCACGGAGCAACTCTTGTGGAACTGCCCTGAGGATCTCCGCCAGTTCATCCGAGACCAGAAGCCAAAGGGGTCCACGGCTACAGCTGCCCTTGCCGATGACTACACCAACAACCGGGCCCCTGAGGCCAGGAGAGCGGCCACCAGCAGCACCTGGAGAGGGGGTAAGATGAATTCTGCGACTGCCCCACCTGCCCCTAGACTGCAGGGGGTGTCCCCCTCAACTCCCCTCTCCAGGCCCGTGGCAGAACCAAGACGGTGCCACCAGTGCAACCTACCTGGACACTTCAAGGCCATGTGCCCTCAGCGTCCCAAGGCCCCGGCTCCGTCCCCGTCCCCAGGGCCGCCCAAGGTGTATTGTGTGGGTGGGGGTGGTGGTAGGTCCCTGGACAGCTTCCAACCTGTCACCGTCGGCCGGTCTGTGACCATAGGACTGCGAGACAGCGCCTCGGAGGTGACTCTGGTGCGGCCTGAGATGGTGTCCCCCCAAGACTTGATCCCTGGAAAAACCCTCGCTGTCTCCGGGATTGGAGGCACTGACCCGGCGCTGCCTGTTGCTGACATTTATGTGGACTGGGGCGCAGGGCGAGGGGTGAGGGAGGTGGGGGTAACTGATCGGATCCCTGCAAACGTGCTACTGGGGACAGATTTGGGGCAGATAACCTCCCAGTTTGGGCCCCCCCCAAGGGCTGAACCTTCAGCCCGTACTGACATGACTCCTAACAATGTTAATGTGTTATCTATGAATGATGTAAGGGAGGAGGGAGTGAACTCTGATACTTCTGCTTGCATAGACACCATAGACACACACGCAGCTGCAGCTGTGACAGGAGGGGAGGGGGTCAGAGAAAGGTGTGACAATGCCTCTACAAGTAACCAGCCTGTGAGCTGGGATCTGTTGCCCTCTGCAGGGATAAGCAGAGAGCAGGGTGCTGCAGGGGGAGGACCAGTGTGTGGGGTGGGGGCTACCACAGCAAATGTGGGGTCCCCAGAGATTTCACAGCGGGGTTCTGTTGCTGCAGGAGGGGAACAGGCAGGTGAGATTGGGGCCGGTCCAGGAGCGGAAGTGCTCCCAGGTAAGATCTCGGTGCATGGTTCCCCCACAACCGGGGTGTCAGGAAGCCAGGTAGGTCTGCCTGAACCGGCGACTTGGTCAGGAACGGAGGAGGAGCAGGCACGACCCACGGTCGCAGCGGCTGTGGCCGCTGTCACCCGCAGTGGGAGTGCTGGAAGCCAAGGGGCCTCCCGGAGGTCCGATAGCTCTTCCCCTTCTGACCAAGTGGCAGCCGAGTCAGGTGGAGGCCAGGACACAGGTCCCGGGGTACTGACCGAAGATGTGACAGTCTCGTCGATTCTGGCCACATCTAGTCAGGGGTTTCAGGCAGCATTAGAAGCTGACGACAGCCTGAAAGCTCTTAAGGAGCAGGCGGCCCAGCCTCCCTCGGACTCGGACCCGGAGCGAGTGGTCTGGGACCAAGGACGGCTGTACCGGGCCACGGTCCAGCAGGGTTCACCGGAGGCGTGGCCCAGGGACCGACAGTTGGTGGTACCCTATCCGTTCCGGACGGAGTTGTTGCGGATCGCACATGAGATTCCGATGGCCGGACACCTAGGGATCGCTAAGACCAAGGCCAGGTTAAACCAGCATTTCTACTGGCCAAAAATGGGGGCCGATGTGGCTGCCTACTGCCGTTCGTGTGAAACCTGTCAGAGAGTGGGGAAGGCGGGGCCACGCCCCAAAGCCCCACTGGTATCTCTGCCAATCATCGATGAGCCTTTCAGGAGGGTGGCTGTGGATCTGGTCGGCCCGCTGGCCATCCCCAGCAGCTCCGGGAAACGCTTCATACTGACGGTAGTGGACTATGCCACCCGGTACCCAGAAGCAGTGGCCTTGTCGTCCATTCGGGCTGACAAGGTGGCCACCGCATTGCTGGAGATTTTCTCCCGAGTGGGTTTTCCCCAGGAAATGCTCACTGACCGGGGGACCCAATTCATGTCCCAGCTGATGGAGGCCCTCTGTAAGCAAGTCCAGGTGCGACATCTGGTGGCCAGCCCGTACCATCCACAGACTAATGGCCTGTGCGAGCGGTTCAATGGCACCTTAAAGCAGATGCTTAAGATGTTGGTCGACTCCCATGGGCGTGACTGGGAGCGGTATCTCCCACACCTGTTATTTGCTTACCGGGAGGTTCCACAGGCCTCAACAGGATTCTCACCGTTTGAGCTTCTGTACGGGCGACGTGTGCGGGGCCCCCTGGCTCTGGTGAAAGAGGCTTGGGAAGGGGATTTGGCCACCCCTGGAGTGTCGGTTATCGAGTATGTCATGCGCTTCCGGGACAAAATGCAGGCCTTGACGCAACTGGTACACGACAATATGGCTCAAGCTCAGGCCGATCAGAAGCGTTGGTACGACCAGAACGCTTGTGAGAGGACCTACCAAGTGGGTCAAAAGGTGTGGGTACTGGTCCCCGTACCACAGGACAAGCTTCAGGCAGCCTGGGAAGGCCCATACCTCGTGTACCAGCAGCTCAACCCTGTGACGTACCTGGTCACCCTGGACCCTGCCCGTGGAAGGCGGAAGCCCTTCCATGTGAACATGATGAAGGCACATCATGAGCGGGAGGCATGTGCGCTCCCCGTGTGCAACCTGCCCGAGGAGGGAGAAGCGGAAACCCTCTTGGATATGCTAGCCCAGGTTAGGGCAGGCGGATCCATTGAGGATGTGGAGGTTGGCCACCAGCTCTTGGAGGACCAACGGTCCCAGCTGTGGGCCACCCTCCTCCCCTTCCGGGGGTTGTTTACCAACCAGCCCGGAAGGACTGACTTGGCTGTCCATCACGTGGACACTGGGGATCATCCCCCGATCCGGCGTTCAGCATATCGGGTCTCCCTGGAGGTGCAGCAACACATGCGCCAGGAGATTGACGAGATGCTGAAGCTGGGGGTGATCCAGGCATCCAACAGCGCTTGGGCCTCGCCTGTAGTCCTCGTCCCTAAGAAGGACCGAACCACTCGGTTCTGCGTGGACTACAGGGGGCTCAATGCGGTCACGGTCGCCGATGCGTACCCAATGCCACGCATCGATGACCTGCTCGATCAGTTGGCCGGGGCTCAGTACCTGACCATCATGGATCTGAGCCGGGGATATTGGCAGATCCCCCTGACTCGCAAGGCCAGGGAACGCTCTGCCTTTATTACCCCATTTGGATTGTACGAGTCCACGGTGATGCCATTCGGGATGAGGAATGCCCCTGCCACTTTCCAGCGGATGGTCAACACCCTGCTCAAGGGACTTGAAGGGTACGCGGCCGCGTACCTGGATGACATTGCCGTCTTCAGTCCCACCTGGGAGGACCACCTAGAGCATCTAGCACAGGTGCTCAGGCGGATCCACCGGGCAGGTTTGACCATCAAGCCGGGAAAGTGTCAGCTGGCCATGAGCGAGGTCCAGTACCTCGGTCACCGGGTAGGTGGGAGAACACTGAAGCCCGAGCCTGAGAAAGTGGAGGCCATCGCATCCTGGCCCACCCCCAGGACCAAGAAGCAGGTGATGTCCTTCTTGGGGACCGCTGGGTACTATAGGAGGTTTGTTCCATGCTATAGTAGCCTGGCAAAGCCCTTGACGGACCTCACCAAGAAGAAGCTGCCCTCTGCAGTCGATTGGACAATGGACTGCGAGACAGCCTTCCGGGCCCTAAAGGACGCCCTGTCCAGCCCGCCCGTGCTACAGGCAGCCGACTTCACGCGGCCGTTTGTAGTACAGACCGACGCCAGTGACTTCGGCCTCGGTGCGGTGCTCAGCCAGGTGGACTCTGCGAGCCAAGAGCACCCAGTCTTGTACCTGAGCAGGAAGCTGTTACCAAGGGAAGTTGCCTATTCCACGATGGAGAAGGAGTGCCTGGCCATAGTGTGGGCCCTGCAGCGTCTGCAACCCTATCTATACGGGCGCCACTTCATCGTGGAGACGGACCACAATCCCCTCAGCTGGTTGCACACCGTCTCTGGGACGAATGGGCGATTGTTGCGATGGAGCCTTGCGCTCCAGCAATACAACTTCACCATTCGCCACAAAAGGGGCCGTGACCACGGTAACGCAGACGGGCTGTCCCGACAAGGAGAGGTCGCGGACGGGCGCACGGGGGAACACCGGAGTGTGCTGCCCCCTAGCGCCCTCAAAAGGGGGGAGGTGTGAGGCAAATCCCGGGATATGAAGGTGAATTATGACTCCAGTCATAATCCCTCATCACTCCCTGGCAGTGCCCCCTCCCTTCTTGTTCTCAGTGTTCCACTTACACCTCCATGGCCATGTCCTGTGATATGGAAATGAGGTGGTGTGGGAACAATGGACACAGGATGACTCCCTGCCGTCACCCTGTAACAAGAGTTGTATCTCATTAGCAAGGCTATGGAACTAGCTAGACAGAACGACTCCAGTAAAAAATGGTTCATATCTCGCAAGCCATATTTCCGATAAATATGGCAACCATAAAAATGGTGTCTCCGCATGTGGACGATGCCGGCACCCCCTTTTTATGGGAGCAGGACATTGGGAAATGCCCCAGGCGTGATATCAGCCAATGGGGAACTGGCAGACAGGTCATGAGTCCCCTCGTTCTGTAGCTAAATTCATAACTGTCACAATGAGAGCATTGGCGTCCGCCTACGACGCTCCCAGGCAAAGTTATGGCCCATATTCCATGTTGGGATATTGTCCATAACTCAAGCCAGGGGTGGAGCAGTGCTCCCTGTGAGGTCACTAAGGTAGGAGGGGACCTGGATCTGCCCAGGTTGATAACCCTACTTCGGCCATTTTCCAGGGTCTTTTCGCTGGGGGCACGTGTAGGAAACATCTGTGGGAAGGATCCTAGAAACCTGGGTACAGCGCCCCCCTGTGGCCAGACGCAACAAGGTAACTGCTGGAACTGTGTATGCCTGTTTGTAACCCATGCTTTGATTGTAACTGTACTCTGACATATGTATATTCTGTAGATTCCCTATTGTATATATTGTAGTTTCTAGTGTGCTTTAGGCTGATTAAATTATATAATTAATCTTGGGCTGTTCTGTTATCTCGATCTTGAATCCCACGTCTGTGTGTTCGGCTAATAGTTACCGTAAATCGGTTGGTGGCAGCGAATTGTGCCAAGGATTATTGTGGGGAGGCCAGTGAGATTCGGGGAGATTTTATATATTCCGCCCGCGGAGGTCGGGGGAATATATACCTTACTCTCACCGGGGACCCTTCAATAATCGGCATAAGTAGTATAGCGGCCTCCTTGCTTATTGTCGGGCAATTCCATAATTGGCCTGACTATAAGAGGGGCGCTAGAGAGCGCGTCACGTGCTCTGTCTGTCGGTCGGGAGGTATAAAGGAGGGGTGACCCCCACTTGTTACCCCCCGATTGTGACGTACTGGTAGCCAGCGCGGGGGATTTCTGAGTGACCCCCCCGGTGGTTTGTGACATTCACATACACATATTCATGTACTACAATAAATTTTTCACCTAACTATAAGCAATATATGTAGGAGTCGGAGCCGGAGTCGGAGCCGGAGTCGGAGTCGGTGCAAGAGAATTTGAGGAGTCGGAGTCGGAGTCGAAGGTTTGGCTTACCGACTCCACAGCCCTGATTACTACAAGGGGACAAGCATGGGAAACATTACTACAGGATGAGAACAAGGCTGGGGATATTACTATAGGGACAAGGTTTGCACATTTCTATAGGATGGGCACATTACTATAGGATAGGGCACAATACTACAAGGGGTCAAGGATGGGCATATTACAACAAGATGGTGAACATTACTAAAAGATGTTGGTCAAAATTTCTATATAGTGTTAATAGTATTACAATTAGTTACAAGAAAGGAATAAAATATAAAAAAACAAACCTCAAAATAAGGCATGACTTTTTGTTTAAATTTAAAAAAAAAAAAGTGTGCATACTTGTTATAATAAAGTGAAACATGTTAAAAATCAGTGATCCAAAGGTGGGGGGGGGGGGGGGCTGCTAAACTTCCAACTGTATGCAGTTGGCCATACTCTGTTTTGCTAAATGCCTGCTTGTTGGGGTGACTTATATCACTGTACCAGTTTTCCAACCTTTGGCCGATTTGGATTTATCCCCAGTATCAACACTGGAAATTCTTGGCTAACTCCCACCACCCCCCCAATGACAAACTAGCAACAAAGACAAAGACATACACAAACTATGATAGTGGGGACTACAAAAAGTTAACAGAACATTCCTTTTAGCTAATATAAGCACATTAAGAAAAATGTATGTAATACTAAAGACTTAATTCAACAAACCAAACTACTACAGACTAGATTTACAGCTTTAAATAAGGAACAGGTGCGATGAGCTCTTAATCAACCCCACTAAATGCTAAAGGAAGACATAAGGAGGATACAGGGAAAATGCATGAACTATTTATCCACAGGTGACTCAGGCAGGAGTTCAGCAACGATACCACAGATGAGGGCAAGCCACCTGCTTGCAACCAGAGCTAGAATGAACTGAAGAATATCACCTGCAACCAGTACAGGGATGATGGCAGTATTTAAGCACTGAGCGTACTGATGATTAGAAGTTTGGTGGAAGGTGAGCTCCTGCTGGGTCCAAAAAGGAGAGATGAATCCAGCAGGAAACTACCCATACCAACGAATATTAACAGCAGGAACAATAGAAAGTCAGGGAGCATTTTGTGCAGCCAAACACTGTGACTTTCTATTGCCAGAAACCACATGAGGTATATACAGTCAGGGCCAGAAATATTTGGACAGTGACACAAGTTTTGTTATTTTAGCTGTTTACAAAAACATGTTCAGAAATACAATTATATATATATAATATGGGCTGAAAGTGCACACTCCCAGCTGCAATATGAGAGTTTTCACATCCAAATCGGAGAAAGGATACATACATAGCTCTGTAATGCATAGCCTCCTCTTTTTCAAGGGACCAAAAGTAATTGGACAAGGGACTCTAAGGGCTGCAATTAACTCTGAAGGCGTCTCCCTCGTTAACCTGTAATCCATGAAGTAGTTAAAAGGTCTGGGGTTGATTACAGGTGTGTGGTTTTGCATTTGGAAGCTGTTGCTGTGACCAGACAACATGCGGTCTAAGGAACTCTCAATTGAGGTGAAGCAGAACATCATGAGGCTGAAAAAAAAGAACAAATCCATCAGAGAGATAGCAGACATGCTTGGAGTAGCAAAATCAACAGTCGGGTACATTCTGAGAAAAAAGGAATTGACTGGTGAGCTTGGGAACTCAAAAAGGCCTGGGCATCCACGGATGACAACAGTGGTGGATGATCGCCGCATACTTTCTTTGGTGAAGAAGAACCCGTTCACAACATCAACTGAAGTCCAGAACACTCTCAGTGAAGTAGGTGTATCTGTCTCTAAGTCAACAGTAAAGAGAAGACTCCATGAAAGTAAATACAAAGGGTTCACATCTAGATGCAAACCATTCATCAATTCCAAAAATAGACAGGCCAGAGTTAAATTTGCTGAAAAACACCTCATGAAGCCAGCTCAGTTCTGGAAAAGTATTCTATGGACAGATGAGACCAAGATCCACCTGTACCAGAATGATGGGAAGAAAAAAGTTTGGAGATGAAAGGGAACTGCACATGATCCAAGGCACACCACATCCTCTGTAAAACATGGTGGAGGCAACGTGATGGCATGAGCATGCATAGCTTTCAATGGCACTGGGTCACTTGTGTTTATTGATGACATAACAGCAGACAAGAGTAGCCGGGATATACTTTCAGCCCAGATTCAGCCAAATGCCGCAAAGTTGATCGGACGGCGCTTCATAGTACAGATGGACAATGACCCCAAGCATACAGCCAAAGCTACCCAGGAGTTCATGAGTGCAAAAAAGTGGAACATTCTGCAATGGCCAAGTCAATCACCAGATCTTAACCCAATTGAGCATGCATTTCACTTGCTCAAATCCAGACTTAAGACGGAAAGACCCACAAACAAGCAAGACCTGAAGGCTGCGGCTGTAAAGGCCTGGCAAAGCATTAAGAAGGAGGAAACCCAGCGTTTGGTGATGTCCATGGGTTCCAGACTTAAAGGGGTGGTTCACCCATTTTTTTTATTTTCTGTATGAGCTATACTTACCTTTCTAGGCGTCTTCTCCATTGCCTTCTGTTTCCAGTTCTGGCACTGAGCGGCGCTATCCTGCACGCTCAGTGCCAGTCACATGACCCCCTGGAGCTGTGGCCGCCGGCATCCTCTGACGTCCCGGCATTTCCGGGCTCTCAAACAAGACGGGTACGTCACAGGATGCCGGCGCCACTCAGATTGAGTGACAGGGCTGTGGGCGGTGACTACCGCACGTCACAGCCCAGCATCGAGGGGAGGAGCCGGAGGACGTCACTGTGGAGCCGGCGTCCTGCAGAGAGGCTGAGACACGGGGCGCCAGGGTGCAGTACAGGGGGGGTCTTTAGCTGAATCCCCCCCTGCATGTAAGTATGTGCTCACACTGTCCACCCGCCCGCTCTGCTGCGATGTCAGGAGAGCGGCCGGTGTCGGGCAGTGTGATCATCTGCTCCTCCCAGCAGCAAGACACTGGCAGGCATGTCACCGCTGTGCTCTGCCATCTGTCCTGCTGCATGGGACCAACTGTCTGCACTCTGTCACCTGCACCACAAGTCACAGAGTGGAGACAGTTGGTGACAGAGCACCTCTGCCCCCCCCCCCTGTTCTTTCCCCACTCTCTTCTCTCCCCCCACTCTTCTCCCCCTCCCCTCTTCCCCCTCTTCTCTGCCCCCCTCTTATCCCTCTCTCCCCTCTTATCCCTCTCTCCCCTCCCCTCTCTTTTCCCTCGCTCTCTTCCCCCCTCGCTCTCTTTTCCTCCCCCCTGCGCTCTCTTTTCCTCCCCCCTCGCTCTTTTTTCCTCCCCCCTCGCTCTCTTTTCCTCACCCCTCGCTCTCTTTTCCTCCCCCCTCGCTCTCTTTTCCTCCCCCCTCGCTCTTTTCCTCCCCCCTGCGCTCTCTTTTCCTCCCCCCTGCGCTCTCTTTTCCTCCCCCCTGCGCTCCCTTTTCCTCCCCCCTGCGCTCCCTTTTCCTCCCCCCTCGCTCTTTTCCTCCCCCCTGCGCTCTCTTTTCCTCCCCCCTGAGCTCTTTTCCTCACCCCGCGCTCTCTTTTCCTCCCCCCTCGCTCTCTTTTCCTCCCCCCTCGCTCTCTTTTCCTCCCCCCTCGCTCTCTTTTCCTCCCCCCTCGCTCTCTTTTCCTCCCCCCTCGCTCTCTTTTCCTCCCCCCTCGCTCTCTTTTCCTCCCCCCTCGCTCTCTTTTCCTCCCCCGCTCGCTCTCTTCTCCCCCCCCCGCTCGCTTTCCCCCCCTGCGCTCTCTTTTCCTCCCCCCTGCGCTCTCTTTTCCTCCCCCCTGCGCTCTCTTTTCCTCCCCCCTGCGCTCTTTTTTTCCTCCCGCGCTCTCTTTTTTTCCTCCCCCCTCGCTCTCTTTTCCCCCCCTCGCTCTCTTTTCCCCCCCCTCGCTCTCTTTTCCTCCCCCCTCGCTCTCTTTTCCTCCCCCCTCGCTCTCTTTTCCTCCCCCCTCGCTCTCTTTTCCTCCCCCCTCGCTCTGTTCCCCCCCCCCGCTCGCTCTCTTCCCCCCCCCCCGCTCGCTCTCTTTCCCCCCCCCCCGCTTGCTCTCTTTCCCCCCCCCCGCTCGCTCTCTCCCCCCCCCGCTCGCTTTCTTTCCCCCCCCCCTCGCTCGCTCTCTTTTCCCTCGCTCTCTCCTGGCATGGTCAGTACAGAAATCTCTCCATCGTGAGGGGTGAGAGGGAGTAATAAACATGGAGTCCCTACTGTGTCTGTGTATTTATTTCTAATAAAGTATTTTTCTCTGTGTGGTCTTTTTTTTTTTAACCCTTTATTGGAGATTCTTAATGGCCAGGTCAACCTTGGCCTGACATTTAGAATCTCGGGCTTTATACCAGCGGGTAAAACATAGCTGGTATTAACCCCTTATTACCCAGCGTGCCACCTGCCACCAGGGCCACTGGAAGAGCTGGATACAGCGCCAGAAGATGGCGCTTCTATAAAAGCGCCATTTTCTGGGGCAGCTGTGGACTGCAATTCGCAGCAGGGGGCCCAGAAAGTTTGGGCACCCTTCACTGCGGATTCCAATCCCCAGCTGCCTAGTTGTACCTGGCTGGACTCAAAAATTCGGCGAAGCCCATGTCATTTTTTTGTATGCTAGCCGGGTACAGCAGGCAGGTACGGGCTGCCCCCAACCCCCAGCTGCCTAGTTGTACTCGGCTGGGAACCAAAAATATAGAGAAGCCCTTTTTTTTTTTTAATTATTTCATGAATTTCATGAAATAATTTAAAAAAAAAATGACGTGAGCTTCGCCTAATTTTGGTGTCCAGCCGGGTACAACTAGGCAGCTGGGGATTGGAATCCACAGTGAAGGGTGCCCATGCTTTCTGGGCACCCCCACTGCGAATTGCAGTCCGCAGCCACCCCAGAAAATGGCGCTTTCATAGAAGCGCCATCTTCTGGCGCTGTATCCAACTCTTCCAGCTGCCCTGATGCCGGGTGGCTAGCCGGGTAATAATGGAGTTAGGACTAGCTGTATATTATCAGCTAGCCCTAAGCCCGAAATTCATGGTGTCACGCCAATATTAGACATGGCCACCATGAATTTCTAGTAATGATAAGAAAAAAAAAAACACAACACACAGAAAAATATTTTTATTAGAAATAAAACACAACACAATTAGTGACTCCATCTTTATTGAAATAAACCCCCCTCCGCAGTAATCCTGGGTCAGGGTCCCGCGCCGTCCAATCCGGATCCAATATCATCTGATCGGTTTGCTGGAAGGAAGGCAAAGCGATCAGATGATGTGTCAGGATAAAGGATGTGAATCACATCATACATCAGCTGATTGTATAAAAGCCGATTATACAATCAGCAGATGCATCAGTGCAAAATAAATAAATAAATAAATAAATACTCACGTCTGTGCTGATGACCGGCAGCTCCTGGAGCGGAGTCTGATCCTGGCCCATCACTGCAGGAGCTGCCGGTAATCAGCTGATGAAGTCCCCTGACGGCAGGATCAGCTGATAGCCGGCCGGGCAAGAAAAAGCCGGCGAGAATTGATCATCTGATGCGTCAGGTGACTGCATCAGGTGATCCACGGCCAGGTCCTGCAAGCTTCGTGCATGCACCGGGGAGACTGCACACAGCCAGAGCGGCGGGACCGAGACAGAGGCTGGAAGCAAGCATGGCACCCGGACCCTGCAGACAGGTGAGTATGACATACACACTCACATACACACTCACTCACACTGTATATACACACACACACACTGTATATACGCACACACACACTGTATATACACGCGCACACACTTTCTTCCCCTGGCTGTGCAGAGCTGCTGTATCTGTGATTTCTCTGAGTGCACATCCACTGGGAAGAGGCAGGGAGGAGGGTTTGGGTGGGAGCAGAGTGGGTGTATTAGACACAATGGGTGTGTTAGATAAGCCAGACACCGCCCTAAAGCCACAAAGATTTCTGGGACTTGTAGGAACTGAACACAGGAAGTCAGAGGAGAGATTAACCCCATCAGAGCTGGAGCCAGCAATGACCGTGTGCTGCTAGTGCACAATGAAAGGTAATTTTGCTGAAAAAACATAATAGATGTGTTGAGGGGCACATATTAGCAAGATTTATCAGAAAAAAAAAAAATCAGTTTTGGTAACTGGACAACTTCTTTAAGGCAGTGATTGCCTCCAAAGGATTCGCAACAAAATATTGAAAATAAAAATATTTTGTTTGGGTTTGGTTTATTTGTCCAATTACTTTTGACCTCCTAAAATGTGAAGTGTTTGTAAAGAAATGTGACAATTCCTACAATTTCTATCAGATATTTTTGTTCAAACCTTCAAATTAAACGTTACAATCTGCACTTGAATTCTGTTGTAGAGGTTTCATTTCAAATCCAATGTGGTGGCATGCAGAGCCCAACTCGCGAAAATTGTGTCACTGTCCAAATATTTCTGGACCTAACTGTATTTATTTATGAAATAAAAAATTTGACAAACTTGAACATTTTTGAATGTTTAATTTTCATGCCCTTTAAACCAGATATTTATAACACACAAAGTTGTTAATAAAGAACATTTGCCCCATGTCTACTTCAGCACCGTTATAGTTTTCTGCAACGTTAACTTTTTTTTCACGGTATAAGGATTGCAATTTTCAGGGAATTTCCATTTCGCCAACAGATTTTACAATGCGTTTTTCTTGTTTGCACCATACAATTTGTTTTACAATTTCTCTTGAGAACGCCGATACTTCATATGTGGTGGAAACTACTGCTTAGGCGCACGTCGGGGATCAGAAGGGAAGGGCGCTATTTACATTTGAGAGCAAAGTTGTGAAATTGTTAGTGGACTCCATGTCACATTTTGAGAGCCCCTGATGAGCCTAAACAGTGGAAACCCCCACAAGTGTCCCCATTTTGGAAACTACATCCCTCCCCTCAAGGATTTATCTAGATGTTTGGTGAGTACCCCCCACCCCCCGGTTCTTAACAGAATTGTAGAAAAGACATGGACTGTGCATCCACAAATCATACTTTGATCTAAAGCCGCTAGGCAAATATGAATGCACCTGAACATGAGGTTCTTGGTTTAACATTCTGATCAGACTGTATGAAGTCACTGCCACGTCACGGCGAACCTCTGAGTGGGTCCTTACTTTGACGCCTTAAAGGTACAGCGCCATGCGCCAACCACTGCCGCAGCAACAGTGCACCAGCAGGGCAGGTGACCTGGTGCCTCCCAACACCCATGCTGCAAGGCTGAGTCCCCATGACTCCAGGCCACACCGCCCCACCGACCCAAAATCATCGCAACAATGGCCACCACACAGCACAAACACCCTCTAAAAGGAGCTGAATAACTCACTTTCCACCAGCTCCCAGTGTGTGAACTGCAAGAAAAGAAAATGCAGACCCCTCTTGCAGTCTCCTGCTAATTAAAAACACTGGTACCAAATGAGAGGAGTGCTGGAATTTTATAATGTTGAACCATGCAAATGAAAAAAATTTAATTTTTCACAGACCTGTAGCTTTAGCCCCAAGTTTTTCATTTTTACAAGGGTAGGCAGAGAAAATAGGCCATACAATTTTTTTTTGTGCATTTTTTTTTTTCCCTTAGTACAATTATGCCCCAATTGTGGGGGGAAAACTACTGTTTGGTCATATGGCAGGGCTTGGAAGAGCAGGAGTGCCATTTAAATTTTGGGAGTGCTAGTTTGATGGAAATATACTGCGTATGCCATGTCACATATGAAGAGCCCCTGGCCTTCCAAAATAGCAGAAAACCCCCACAAGTTACCCCATTTTGAAAATTACTCTTGTTGCATAATATATTTGAGTAGTGAACATTTTTAACCCTCAGGCGATTCACAGAATTGTAAAACATTGCGCAGAGTAAATGTAAAATCATGTTTTCCAATATAATGTTGCTTTGGCCCCAAGTTTTTAATCTTCAAAAGGGAAATAGGAGAAAACTAACAGTACAATTTGTGACGCAGTTTCTTAAGAGTACGCCAATACTCCATATGTGGTGAACTACTTTTGAGGCACAGTGTAAATCTCAGAAGGGAAGAAGAGCCATATTGGATTTTAGATTAGTTTGGGGGTGTCATGTCACATTGGCAGTGCCCCTGAGGTGCCAGAACCGCAGAGACCCCTCTAAATCATGCCATTTTACAAACCACACCCCTCAATGAATTAATGTAGGGGTGCAGTGCGTAAACTGCCACCACAGGTGCTTCAGATATTTTAACCATTGAGCGGGAAGAAAAAAATGATGTTAAATACACTAAAAAATTTTTAGCGCAAATGTGATGCCCTGGCGCAGCCAGGTGGTCACAGAAGAACACTACACCCCACATAACACCATCCCACATCAGGTACCATCTGCCACAAAATCCTAGCCACCCCCCCCTCCTCAGGGTAAAAAGGACATACCAGTGAGTGGGACCAGGCAGATTGGGAGCGCCCACCTAGGGGTCTTGCGGATCCGGGGGCGGGAACACAATAGTTCAAGTTCAGACTTTAAGTAGTGAAGAGTGGTGAAGGAGAAGTGAGGAGGAGAGTGAAAGCTGAGCCAAGTGAAAGGTAGCCAGGGTAGTGGCACTGGTGTACTGGCTAGGTGGCAAGCAGTGGACTGTGTCCAAAGGCGACGGGAGTCCGGTTGTGGGAAATTCAAAGTGGACCGGGACAGAGTTGGATCCCGCCGGTACCAACAGCGGCAATCCGGTCTGGAAACTGTGCACAGGCGGGGTACCTGGACCCTAGTTAGAAGACGATTGCAAGCCCCTTCTCTAATTAACCAGGCCGGGAGCAAGGTTCCAGACGTTGTTCCAAAGTATGAACCCAGATAGAGCGAAACGGCAGCCCACCGCAGGGGATAGGGTATCCGCAAACATCCACTGAGATCCCAAGGGTCGGTTTTCGCGGTCACGACTCCCAACCACAACAGCACCGGGAGCGGACTTCCCCATTTCATACGGGGTTGTCAAGAATTGAGAAAGTTAGAGAGTGCCGGAGGAAGGGACATCAGTACACCAGCCGGGTGTGGGCCCCGAGTACACCCGGACGCGGCAGCCAGCCACTGACACCTTGGTTTACCAGCAGACTTGTGTGCAATTATTCAACCGTGAGTACACCAACATCCCCCTGTCCGGCCCGGTGCGTCACCTCCAGCCTACATCATTCCTCGTGTCCTGGACACTGAGCCTCTGGGCATCCACTCCTACCCACGGAGGGGTCCAACATCTAGCTGCCACTCCACCGCCCCGGGTGCTCCGCAATAGCAGCGGTGGTACTCCATCTTACCACACACCGTGGGTGGCGTCACAAAGAATCTACAACAAATCTCCCGCACATATTACGCCCCTTTTTATTTGAGTGTCCGCACGACCCCCGGGTCCGGAGACCCCCTCGAGCCACTGCGGATCCGGACCCGAGCAGCTCAGCTGCTGGTACGGGCGCAGCACACAAAGTTTTTTACATTTTTAAAAGGGCAACTAGGAAAAAATGGTCCACAAAGTTTGTGCAATTTCTTATGAATACACCAATACCTCATATGTGGTCAGGAAGTTCTTTTCGGGTACTGTGCAAAGCTCAGAAGGGAAGGAAAGCCATATTATAGTGTAGACTTTGCTTGAATGGTTTGCGGGTGCAATGTCACATGGTACCAGAACAGCAGAAACCTGTTGTGCGGTGTTCTGCTTTGCACTGGCTGGGTGTCATGGTGGCGTCTGACTTTGTTCACACTGCAGAGTCCAACTAGCTGCCTGGGATTCTTTAGCTGCACGGCCTTTCATGTCCTTTGTGTTTGAGAGCAGTGTGCACGGGTTTTCGTTTACCCTTGTCTGTGATTATTTGTGGGGTTTTGGTAACTGGGTTTCCGGCCCGCTCCCTGGGTGGGGGGATAAGTAGTATCAGGGCTTCGACAGGAGATAGGGCCATGTTGGAGGCTCGGACCTGGCTACCATCAAGTCTACCTTTGAGATAAAGGACAGCATAGGGGCCCCAGTCTTAGGGTCACCCTAGGAGCCCCTGTTCCATCCGTACACCCCAGTGACAAAACCCCCCACAAGTAACCCCATTTTACAAACTACAACCCTCAAGGAATTAATCTATGGGTGCAGTGAGCATATTGTCATCACAGGTGCTTCACAAAATTTTATACCATTAGGTGGTAATGAAAACTGACATTTTTTACCACTTAAATTTTTTTTTTAGCCTTAGATTTTACATTTTCACAAGCGTGAATAGGTAAAAATGGCACCAAAATTTGTTAGACAATTTTTGTTGAAGGTGGCAATGCCTCATATGTGGCTCTATAGTACGGTTTGGCTACATGGCATGGTTTGGGAGGGAAGGAGTGTAATTTGACTTCTGGAGAGCAGATTTTTCTAGAATAGTTTGACTCCAATGATCCCTCAGTGAATTAATCTACCGGTATAGTGACTATTTTTACTTCATGTGTGATTTTGAGAAACGAACAGGGAATGTTGCAGAATGAAAATTGCAAACATACTGTACCATTGTAGTGCCTGTACATTGTAGTGCCCATACATTGTGCCCAGCTTGTACTTCAGGAGAAAGCACCCAGTAATTAAGTGGTCTCTCCTCACTACTGTACTGCGAAACATGTACCCGCCCCCGTCGCAGATGCGATATCTTGTGATTGCTGCCGTAGCGAACATTATCGCTACGGCAGCTTCACACGCACTTACCTGCCCTGCGACGTCGCTCTGGCCGGCGACCCACCTCCTTCCTAAGGGGGCGGGTCGTGCGACGTCACACGGCAGGCGGCCAATAGAAGCGGAGGAGCGAAGATGAGCGGGACGTAAACATCCCGCCCACCTCCTTCCTTCCGCATAGCCAGTGGAGGCAGGTAAGGAGATGTTCCTCGCTCCTGCGGCTTCATACACAGCGATGTGTGCTGCCGCAGGAACGAGGAACAACGTTGTACCTGTCGCTGCAGCGATATTATGGAAATGTCCGACACTACACAGATCACCGATTTTCGACGCTTTTGCGATCGTTTATCGGCGCATCAAGGCTTTACACGTTGCGACGTCGTTACCGGCGCCGGATGTGCGTCACTTTCTATTTGACCCCGACGATATCGCAGTAGCGATGTCGCAACGTGCAAAGTACCCCTAAGAGTTGTCTCTGATTTTTCATCGGTATATTCACATCAGCCCTCTGCTTTTGGTGAGACCTCTAGTTTACTCTTTACTGCATGGCATCTTGCACTGCTTCAGCCTTATCTTGGGTCTCCACTGCGGGAGCTTCTTCTTGGGTCTCTGCAGTAGCGATGTCGCAGCGTGCAAAGTACCCCTTAGGCTATGTGCCCATGGTACAATGTACCCGCGGACTTTGCGGCAGGTTTGTCCACAGGTTTCCCGCGGCTGCTCCCCAGAATCCACAGCTATCCATTACTGCGGGATTCAAGCATTTTTGTTGCGGTAAACCTGCGGAATTCCCGGCCTCAATCTCCATAGTGGAAAGGCGTGACATCCGCAGATATTTCCGCATGCATAATTGACATGCGGTTACGTGCGGCTGCGGGAAATCCGCAGCATATTCCGCAGCTGCATATTCCGCAGCTGCACATACCGCAGCATTGATACAGCACTCCCCATGTCCCATAGGATAACATGGGGAGTGTCTGTACATGCTGAAACCTGCGGATTTATCTGGAAAATCCAGATAAATCCACGGGTACATTATCCCGTGGGCACATAATTTTACTGTGTTTTAGGCACACTGCGGGGCTCAGAAGGGAGGGGTTCATTTTGGATTTTGGAGTGTAGATTTGGCTGGATTTCTTTTGGGAGTTGGAGAAAGAGGTTTTCAATAAAATAGAGCCAGAGATCGTGGTACATGCATTTGCGGACTCCAGCGCCATTTTAATAAAGACCCGAGCGCTGTGGCAATGCGCACGCACCACCAACAACAGCAATGGCGGCAACGAGCGCGATTCCAATAAAGAAAAGGCGTGCCATGAGGACACCGGAGGAGGAATAAACGCGAGGACCTGACCCACAAAGATCCGCTCATGTGCACCCATCAATCAAAGTGCAGGGCATTTCTGCAACTTTGATTAAAGATATAGAAAGATCTGATGCTTGATTTATTAAATAACAGGTATGGCTGGATTAAGCATCTTAGTGCCACTATTGCACTGCCTGCACCTCATATAGCAAAATCCTGCTGGCTGGTCCATGGTGGATATGTTACAGTGTTTCGGGTGTTTGGAGTAGGCTCAGACATCTGCCTTTAAAGGGAACCTGTCAGCAGAAATTTCGTAATAAACCTAAAAGATTCCCCTCTGCAGCTCCTGGGCTGCATTCTAGAAACGTTCCTGTTGCTATTTTGCCCCCTTTGAGAACTAAATAAATAGTTTATAAAGTCTTACTTTTTGTATGCAAATATTTTTTTCTGTACACAGGGGCGGGCTGTCTTGCGTCCGTTAGTCACCCTCCTGCCGCTTTACACTGTCCCCCATCGCTCATTTCCATACTGAGGACGGCGCCAGTGCTCCTGAGGTCTCGCGCATGCGCAGTGCCACTCTCGTGGTACTGTGCACAGTGTGACCGCTGGTGACGTGATTGCGCAGGCGTGAGATTATGGGCGGCGCTGTGATTGCCATCAGCAAGTACCCGCCCATAATCTTGTGCCCGCGCTTTACCCTCTGCCTCCACCGTTCTGCGCAAGCGCTGGCCAGATTAACCCACGTCACCTATTACCCATGTTTCCCTGGAGCAGGAAATAGATGGGAGGAGCGGAGCACACCACCGATCAACAGGGTTCATCTGGCCAGAGCTTGCGCAGAACGGTGGAGGCAGAGGGGATAGCACGGGCACGAGATTATGGGCGGGTACTTGCTGATGACAATCACAGCGCCGCCCATAATCTCACGCCTGCGCAATCACGTCACCAGCGGTCACACTGCAGTGCCGCGAGTGTCGCACGGCGCATGCGCGAGACCTCGGGAGCACTGGGCGGTGTCCTCAGTATGGAATTGAGCGATGGGGGATGGCGTAAAGGGGCAGGAGGGCGACTAATGGACGCAAGAGAGCCCGCCCCCGTGACCATAAAAAAAGATTTGCATACAAAAAGTAAGACTTTATAAACTATTTATTTAGTTCTCAAAGGGGGCAGAATAGCAACAGGACCCTTTCCAGAATGCAGCCCAGGAGCTGCAGAGGGGGAATATTTAGGTTTATTACGAAATTTCTGCTGACAGGTTTCCTTTAACCAAAACGATCAACACTACTGATGATCACCGTTGTTAACCTCTGAAATGCCAGTGTCAATCACTGAGGACAGTATTTAAGAGCCACGATCTGGTCTGTGTGGGCACTCATTGCCCCCCACTCTCGTTGCGAACATCAGGGGGCCAATGGGAGTCCACAAAACTTGGGGGCCTGCAGAAGGCCTTGTGATTGCTCCTGGGGCGTCATAGGAGACCGTTAGTTTTATTATATACACCAATACCGCAGTATCGCAGTATACAGTACAAGCGATCAGATGATCGAAGGTTGAAGCCTCCTTGAAGGGACTGAAAAGTAAAGTGAGGAGTGAAAACAAACAAATCCCCCATTTTTCCCAGTTGTAAACGCTGTAAGGAGGGAATAGAAATCAACACCCCAGAATCGCAGTTTTTGATTTGCAGCAACGCCACAAAAAATGTAATAAAAACTGATCAAAATATCATATCTGCCCCCAATGAGTGAAAATAAAAATGTCCTCCCGCTACGTAGAAATCGCACAGCTCCGTGGATGGAAAAATAAAAAAATGACGGGTTTGGGAAATGGCTAAAAGACTCAGTGTGAACACGCCCTAACTGTGGAAAAACACATCGCGTTATTATCACTTCAAGTGGTTCGTGGGCAAACAATATGGCCGCCTGCAGTGGTTGTGAATGGGGAAAAAAAAAATCTGCTGCTTATATAGTAATACAGTCAACCCTTTGCCCGTATGCGTGTGTAACTTGGCTCATATGTTGCGCTGGGTGACAACGATAGTCGGAATCGTAGTACTGGCAGCTTGCCCTGACTAGTAATGGCGTTTTTCAGCTCAGAACGGGACAAGTCTCGCGAGAAATCATCTCGCTACACAACGAGGGGGCGTGAGAAAGAACACGTGATGCTTCCGTCACAAAACATCGGGCTGTGATCACGTGACAGTGGGCGGCGCTTGGTGCCAGAGTGTCTGATAGAACATGGCGGCCTGCTAGTGGTAAGTGCATGTACTGTACCGTTATGCCCGGCCCGCTGTGCCACAGGGCGCCCTCTAGGGGCCGGGGGGGAGATTGTCTGACGGCGGAAGTATACAGACGGCGCTGTCTTATGGCAGGAGTGACGTGTATTCCGCCCCATAGTGTGTGCTGCAGTGTTGTACGGGCTGCGGTCACGTGATGTATGGTGGGCGCAGAAGTAATCATTGTATTCCTGAGCGGCGCAGGATAGACGCTGCTATACAGTATGTGCATTGCAAAAGTATTCAACCCCCTAAAAAAAAAAACCACATCAGATTGTGGGAAAACCTTAATATATAATATATATATATATATATTTTGTTTAATATAATGTATAAAAAATATATATAAAGTATTTTTAGAGCACCATTGATTACATAGTGCTGTATGGGGGGGTTGCAGCAGCTCGGGTGATGATGAGGGGGCAATGGGGGTCATTCTAGGCTGTAAGCTTTCTTGGAGTGATAGATTTTCAGATTTTGTCTGAAGGATCAGAATGGCATGGATAATTGGATGGTTTGGGGAGCAGAGAGGATGGCGGAAGCTTGGAGGTGGCTGGATGAGGAGCGGATAAGTGAGGAGGCGTGGGGAGGACCGGAAATTACATGCGGGAAGATATTGGATTAGGTCGGGTATATACGGAGGGGGCAGATTATGGACGGTTTGGTAGGTCGGTGTTTTAGGAGTTTGAACTGGATACATAGGGGAATTGGGAGCCAATGGAGGGATTTGCAGGGGGGAGAAGTGGATCAGTCGGGCACCTGAGTTAAGGTGGGCCTGGAGAGGTGCGAGACTGTTAGCAGGGAGGTCACAGAGGAGGAGGTTGCAGTAGTCCAGGCGGGAGATAATGAGGGCATTCAATAGCATTTTAGTAGATTCAAGGTTGAGGTAAGGATGGAAATATTCTTGAGTTGAAGGTGGTGAGAGCTCAGATGTGTGGTGTGAAGGACAAGGCAGGGTCCAGGGTCACGTGGGTGCCCGATACAGGGGAATGTGTGAAATTAGTTATTGTGGTAGATACATCAGGTATGGGAGTTAGGTGAGATGAAGGGAAGCTTTAGGAAGTAAGAGGAGAAGGAGGAGGATATGGCTGATAGACACTCCAGGATACTGGACAGAGAGGTGACGTCTGGGCCAGAGAGGTAGATCTGAGTGTCATCAGTGTATAGATGGTACTGGAAGCCATAGGACTTTGAGTTGTCCCAGGCCAAAGGTATAGATGGAGAATAGGAGTCCCAAGACAGAGCCTTGACGGACTCCAACAGAGAGCAGGTGGGATAAGGAGGTCGTGATGGGATTTGGTCAAGTGCACAAGTGGCGAGGTGAGATATACTGTGTGTGTGTGTGTGTGTGTGTGTGTGTGTGTGTGTATATATATATATATATATATATATATATATATATATATATATATATATATATATTAGATAGAGAGAGAGATATACCCTTTAGAAGCACATTCGGTGTAATACATTTTCTTTGGCTTTTTAAATCACAGTTTTTTTTATTTCATTAGTATAGAGCTTGAAGATGTGCACATTGCAATTG
Source organism: Anomaloglossus baeobatrachus (assembly GCF_048569485.1). Taxonomy (NCBI): domain Eukaryota; kingdom Metazoa; phylum Chordata; class Amphibia; order Anura; family Aromobatidae; genus Anomaloglossus; species Anomaloglossus baeobatrachus. The sequence goes on along the minus strand of NC_134356.1, from coordinate 632,297,804 downwards.
TGAAAACTAACACATGGCAAAAAAAAAATAAAAAAATATCCAAGATTATAAAAGTTATTTTATTAAAAGATTGTTCCCGCAGTATTAAAGGAGTTGTCCACCCTTTCAGAAAATCCCACTTCCTGGAAGCCATTAGTTATCTATGCAGCTGTCTGTGTGAGTCTAGCACCGAATCTCCGCCGCTCCACTTATTTTCTGGAGCACTGACGTTACCTCGACAGCACTGCCGACAATTGGTGAGCCCACTGATTGGCTGCAGCGCTGTGGACATGATTTTCCTGCAGACAATAGCCGACAGCGGGAGCACGGCGGAGACTCGGCGCTGTATCTGAGGAGGGTGAGTAAAGTACGGTGACTTTTGTGTGTGTTGTTGTTTGTTTTTTTTTTTAACCAACTTAAGCACGTGGGGCAAAGGTTTTCTGAAAGTGGACAATCCCTTTAAAATATCCACCTCCTCTCTTATCATTGTAGAGCCAGTATTCTGGATTCCTAAGCCCGAATCTCAGGATTGAGGGGGTCCCGGTGAAAGGACCTCCCTCCCCCCCAAAAATCAGAATGTTATCCACCTAATGGATAGGGATTCCTTAATATTTTGCTAATAGCCCCTTTAAAGGAGAAGTAAATACTTTAGCAACTCACTGTATTATTTTTCGGGGGGGATACAGGAAACTAAGAAGGAGTGGCAACAGCCTTACGATTAATGTTTCTAATATTGTGCTATAAAGTCCTTGACTCGTCCCCGTCCGTCACCGGGCTCCTCAGCTGTTTTCTAATTATATATGCTGGCTCGGGGCCATCGATAATGGCCTCCATCACTCTGCAGGGTTGTTTCTCAGCTTTTACTGAGAAATTGGTGTAATTATCCAGTCCCCTAAGGCTGTGTTCACATTGAGGTTTTTTTTTTTTTAGCTGATCCTTTCCAAAAGCACTTAAGTTACCACAATGAGTTTGGGTGTTGTGTATTTTTCCTGCGCCCCCAAAAAATCGCAACGTCTTACAGTTCCGGCCCCCATGCTTTAAAGGGAACCGGTCACCAGTTTTTTGCCCTATAAGCTGCGGCAACCACCAGTGGGATCTTGTATACAGCATTCTAACATGCTGTATATAGGAGCCCAGGCCGCTGTGTACAACATAAAAAACACTTGATAATGCTCACCTAAACCGGTCGCTGTGGTGGATGTGGCCCAGATGGGAGACTTCGTCCTTCGGTGCCGGCGCCACCTCTTTTGGCCTTCTTTGTCGCCGCCTCGGTCGTCCTTCTGAAGCCGTGGTGCTAGACGCGTCCGACGTCATCCACACTCGCCGGCATTCAGGTCCTGAGCAGGGCAGATCAAAGTATTGTAGTGCGCCTGCGCGGGACCGGCGAGTGTGTATGACGTAGACGCATCATGCACACAGGAGTCAGAAGGAGGACGAAGATGGTCGAAAGAGGCGGCGCCGACACCGGAGGACGAAGACGCCCATCTGAGTCACATCCACCGCAGCGACCGGTTTACGTGAGTATTATAAAGTGATTTTTATGTTGTACACAGCGGCCTGGGCTCTTATATACAGCATGTTAGAACGCTGTATATAAGAGCCCACTGGTGTTGGACACAGCTTATAGGGTAAAAAACTGGTGACAGATTCCCTTTAAGACTCAGCATAAACTGACCTGCGGTGCGTTTATAAAATCTGCGCCATTAATTTTTCTTGCAGGTTTTTGTGTGTGGATTTTCCCCATAGCGGTAAAGCATTAGATGCGGAAAATCCGCAGGTAAAAAACGCAGATAAACAACACACGACCGTATCGGTAAAGTTTTGTCAAAGCCAAATACCTGGAAGTATCAAAAACGACCAAACAGACAAAAAACACTGCAACAAAAAAGAAAATCTAAAACATCAAAAACTCACTAAATACTCATTATGGGACTTTAGCCGAAGAAAACTCTACTGATCATCTTGGGATATGAGCAGATGGCAGAAAAATGACGAGGGGGATTCTCCCGAAAAATTTTTTGTTGTTTATGTAGAAGTTTTTCCACTCGCATTTTTTAAAAAAAATTCTCGAAAGAAGTTTGGAAAAATGTCTGGTGGGAAAATTAAAGTCACGTCTTTGAAGCGGCTCACCATGGAATCCACTCAGAACCAGGCACTCAAAAGGCTGCAAAAAACTCTTCAAAGAAAGGACATCTCCAAAACGGGACAAGTAAGGAGCTTCCCCTTAAGGCCCCGTTACACGCAACGACGTATCTAACAATATATCACCGGGGTCACAGATTCCGTGAAGCACATCCGGCATCGTTAGCGACGTCGTTGCGTGTGACACGCATGAACGACCGTTAACGATTGAAAATACTCACCAAATCGCCTATCGTTGACACATCGTTCATTTTCAAAACATCGTTGATTGTTGAGGACGCAGGTTGTTCGTCGTTCCCGAGGCAGCACACATCACTACGTGTGACACCTCGGGAACGACAAACTACAGCTTACCTGCGGCCGCCGGCAATGAGGAAGGAAGGAGGTGGGCGGGATGTTACATCCGCTCATCTCCGCCCCTCCGCTTCTATTGGGCGGCCGCTTAGTGACGCTGCTGTGACGCCGCATGAACCGCCCCCTTGGAAAGGAGGCGGTTTGCCGGCCACAGCGACGTCACTAGGCAGGTATGTCTGTGTGACGGCTCCTAACGATATTGTGCGCCACGGGCAGTGATTTGCCCATGACGCACAAACGACGGGGCGGGTACGCTCGCTAGCGATATCGCTGCGTGTAACGCGGCTTTTAGGCCTCTTTCACACATCTTTGAAAAACACAGACGTTTGTTACTGACGTGATAAAGGTGTGTATGTCCCTCCGTGTGCTGTGATTATTACACACGTGTGATCTCTGTGTGCTATCCGTGATAATACACAGAGATCTATTCACCTGTCCTCGCTCCTGCTGTCCGTGGTGCTGATATCTCCTGCTCTGCTGTGTCCGGCCGCCGCTGTCTCCCCTCTGCAGCTACTTCCGGGTCGGCCGTACAGTGCATAACTGCATATGCATGAGAATAATTAGCTGGCCTGGAAGCAGGAGATAGCAGCGGCCGGAGACAGCAGCGCTGGATAAGGTGACTATAAAAAGCTTTCTTATTTTAAATATACATGATTTTAAGGGATCACACCATAGTGTGGGTCCTTGGGACATCAGTGATGTCAGAAAAAAATGGATTTATCTCCGTGCTGAGCACACAGACACGTGTGTACGCCGGGTGACACAGTCATTGAAAAATCACTGATGTGTGCGCAGACTCATTGATTATAATGTGTCTGCGTATGTCCGTGATTCTGGTACGTAGAAAAACTAGCACATACGTACCAGAATCACTGTCGTGTGAAAGAGGCGGTTGACAAAAATTGCTGTCTTTACCTTTAAAATCTGTGTCAACATAGTCTTAAGCCCGCTTTACAAGCTGCGACATCGCTCAAGTGATCTCGTTGGGGTGACAGAATTTGTGACGCACATCCGGCCGCTGTAGCGATGCCGTTGCGTGTGACACCTATGAGCGATTTTGCATCGTCGCAAAAACGTACAAAATCGCTCATCGGTGACATGGGGGTCCATTCTCAAATATCGTTACTGAAGCAGTAATGAAGTTGTTCCTCGTTCCTGCGGCAGCACACATCGCTCCTTGTGACACCGCAGGAACGAGGAACCTCTCCTTACCTGCCTCCCGGCCGCTATGCGGAAGGAAGGAGGTGGGTGGGATGTTATGTCCCCCTCATCTCCGCCCCTCCGCTTCTATTGGGCGGCGGTTCAGTGACGCAGCTGTGACGTCGTAGTGACGCTGAACGAACCACCCCCTTAGAAAGGAGGCGGTTCGCCGGTCACAGCGACGTCGTAGGGCAGGTAAGTAGTGTGACGGGTCTGGGCGATGTTGTGCGCCACGGGCAGTGATTTGCCCATGTCGCACAACCGATGGGGGCGAGTACCCACGCTAGCGATATCGGTCACGATATTGCAGCGTGTAAAGCGGCCTTAACGATATGAACATCTTTTTAAAGTGACCGAACCGATCAAGTTTTTCAAGAGGAAGACGTCTTCTTTTAGTTTTTTTGTGGTTATTTCCTTAGCACTTTTTGACAATTTTGAGCACTGTTTTTGAAGTGTCTTCTTTTTTTTTCCCCATTCATATCAATAAGAGACGGATGTCCTGTACCTAGCCGTGGCTGCTATCAGAAAATGGGGCAGCTCCAGAACTGAGCATGTTCGGCTGGCACAGAGAACAGACGATCGGGGTCAGGATTTGGGTGTCAAATGTTGGACCTCGGCCGATCAGACATTGATGACGTATCCTAAGGATAAACCATCAATGTAAAAGTAGTGGACAGTCCCTTGAATTAGAAGAAGATGATCTAAAAAAAATAAATCAAAACGTCTGTGCACCCCTGACATAGAGCAACCAGAATAATTTTCTGTAACAGGCTCAGAGGCTCGTTACACCATCCAGTGCTTTGGACATTGGCGATTATGGACCTAAAAGTTGGTAGACTCCCATCTATATTTGGTGGGCTTTGGTAATTATTAAAGGCAATGAGAAGATTTCTTATTACACGGGGAAATTGCATCAGGATCTAAGAGGGCGGAAAGGTTTGATTTTTAGCCAAGGTGATTTTTAAGGGTTATTTGACTGCAAAGGCTCCATATACTATTTTTTCACAGAGGTCCTCATCTGCATTTTCCCACCCTCGGGATAGGGGATGACTTTGATTAATGAGGTGACTACTTGGACCCCCAATATTCTTAAGATTAGGATTTTGGAACCCCAGGAACATCATGAATGGAGTAGAGGGGCGCATGTTCATCCTTCACGTCATTCATTGTCCATGGGCCTGCCAGAAATATCCGAGTGCTGAATTTGACTTCTACATTATCCCATTGACAATGAATGGAGCAGAGGAAGAGCCTGCACACCGCCACAACATTCAGGACTGGAGAGCCCTGATCTCGAGACATGAAAGGACCCTTCAATGTCTTGGTACCATATGTAGGTGATAGCCACTTTAAACCTTCAGAAAAAAACAATAACATCCCCATTAGGCTCCATACTTCATTCCTACGTCTTTGGCTGTTTTTTAGGTTTGTACACTTTTTTTTGTTTTTCTTACATGAATTAATCATCAGTCAGACATACCTGTGCTGCGTCTTGTGTCATCCTTATCACACTTTAGTTTCCGTTCTTAAAGGCTTTCCAAAAACGTGTGAATGAGGACGTTCATACGGGACCGAGTCATGGCGCGGAGTCGGAGCACCATTGTCCAATGTGAATATCCCTCAACAATGAGCAAGCAGTAACAATAAAACGCTCCACAAAAGTTTAGGCGAAAAAGCGTCAACATATTTTACTAGTGAAAAGTCTGTTTTGTGTGAACAGTCCCAAGTGCTTGAATAAGATCGTAAAAGAGCAGTTAAGTGCCCTTTTATTTCGTCTTTTTTTTTTTTCCAGTCGATGTCCTAAATTGAGGAAGTGCTCTGTCCTTTTCTCTCCTTCCTGCCCAGTGTCACCCCAACTGTCAGTGCTCCTGCACCGGGAACGGTAGCCAGATTTCACAAATGGGGCTCTTATACAGAGGGAGGATGAGAGTGCCCCTTTAGACAGAGTGAAGGGCAGACAACTCTCTTAAAGGGATTGTCCACTACTTGGACAACCCCTTCTCATTCCCCATAAAAACAAAAAAAGCCTATACTGCTCTCTGGTGGTGGCACGGTTCTAGTGATGTCGGAACTCGTGTTCCCAGGACCAACGTGACATTGTTATGACACCCGAGACCCACGACCAATCAGTGGCGACTTCCTTCTAAGTAATTAGGAAGTCACTGGTCGCCGCAGCACTTACTTCCTGTTAATTACTTAACCCAATTGGTCATTGGCATCACGTGTCATAATGTGGGCCCCAGATACACTGGTTCTGATGTCGGTGAAACTGTGCTGGCACCAGAGGTGAGTATACGCTTTTTAATTTTTATGGTGGTGAATATGGGGAATGAGAAGGGGTTGTCCAAGTAGTGGAAAACCCCTTTAAGATTAATAAGACCTGGATGGTCCAAAATCTCGTCCTCCCCCCCCCACGAATCATAGAGTGATGATTTATCTTAGCGATATATCTCCACTTTTTGAAATGGGAATAGCCCTTTACTTACGAGGTATACGGTGCCGGCACTGGTGGTAACATCTTATGGTTTCCTAGAGCTCATTGGGGAAGCCACGTCTAAGTGTCCCAAGAACCCCTCACACATGAGCTTTTACCGCTTCTACATGGAAGCTTGACCCTATTCTATCACCTGTTTAGGACTGATGCTGATTTTAGGCCACAAGTGGCTCTTCTGAGCGCTCCCTAACTTTACTATGGGTCTGTCAGCTGCGCGGCTCCCCATGTGTCTGATCTACGAGGACCTACGCTTATTAACAGGTTCTTGCTTTAACGCTGATTGCAATCATGGGATAACCTCCGCATAAGAACATAAGAAGCCTCTTGCTCCTGACCTATGGCACAGATTTCTACATTTTTGCTCACTCCTAACTTCTTGTTCTGATTTCTTCATTTGCAGACAAGGTCAAGTGGCTTCTGTATGAAATGCTCTTAACGAAGCCGTCAGATGTCCCCTCTCTCGTAGACACACCAACTATTTCTCTCTACTCCCCCCATATACATGAATGCTTGTCTCGGCTGGATGTACAATGAGCAGAGGGGATAAGACCGGCCCTGACTTATCTGCCCGAAAATAAAGCTTAACTGTCCAACACTTATTTCCCCCTAAATCATCTGTCCTTGAGAGTCTGGAGCCCCCAATACACATCATGTCCTACTGAAATGGTTGGATGATTTTTATGCAATGTGTATGGTGACCTTACAAGATCTTACCCCTTTTCTGATATTTGATGTATATGTCCGACGCAAGTCAGGAGCCGGTGTGTGCCATATGATCAAGAAGCTAAGACTACTTCATACCCAGCAGATGATGGCTGTGACACACAGCCAGGATCTGCCTCTGAAGCCTCGTGCATACATTGGGTATTTGTTGACTTTTTTTCCTCAGTATTTGTAGCCAAAACCAGGAGTGGGTGATAAATCCAGCAGTGGTGCCCGTGTTTCTACTACACTTTTCCTCTGATTGCTCCTCTCCTGGTTTTGGCTACAAATACTGAGGTAAAAAACTCACCAAATACTGAGGTAAATAACTCGCCAAATACTGAGGTAAAAAACTCACCAAATACTGAGGTAAAAAACTCACCAAATACTGAGGTAAATAACTCGCCAAATACTGAGGTAAATAACTCGCCAAATACTGAGGTAAAAAACTCGCCAAATACTGAGGTAAAAAACTCACCAAATACTGAGGTAAAAAACTCACCAAATACTGAGGTAAAAAACTCACCAAATACTGAGGTAAAAAACTCACCAAATACTGAGGTAAATAACTCGCCAAATACTGAGGTAAAAAACTCACCAAATACTGAGGTAAAAAACTCACCAAATACTGAGGTAAAAAACTCACCAAATACTGAGGTAAAAAACTCATCAAATACTCTGTGTGTGACCGTGGCCTAACAGCTGTCAGTAGAGCAATCATGGGGTGCCAACGGGTTGCTATGGCAGCTGTGTATTTGCTGGAGACCCCGGTGCCCTCCATTACGGAGCTCAATTAAAGCCCACTCTTTTTTTTCTGTGTTTCAAAGGAAATCATTTTTGCTATATACAGTGCCTTGCAAATGTATTCATCCTCTTGGCTTTTTACCTATTTTGTTAAATTCCAACCAAAGTTGACATAGTTTTGTAATCCAATTTGTGTGTGACGTATCCGCACTAAATTAAGGAAGTGAAGTGAGAAAAATATAGGCAAAAATTAAATTCATGAAATTAAATAAAAATTGCTTCTTGCATATGTATTTATGTATTCACTCCTTTTTGCTATGAAACCCCTAAAAATGTCTGGTGCAAGCAATTACCTGCATAAGGGTAGAGTCACATTGATGTATAACTCACACGAGTGCAGCGAGAAAATCTCGCATTGCACTCGGCCTCATGTAAGACAATGCTGCAACTCAGATCTGTTTTCCCTCAGCCCTAATCGGACTGAGCAAAAATGGCAGCATGCTGCGATTGTCAGCAACAGACGTATCACTCGCACCCATACAAGTCTATGGGTGCGAGTGAAACATCGGCCTGCACTCCGATGTCATCCACGTGCAGTGCGACATACACACGCACAGGTTGACTATGGAGGAGGTGGAGGATTAGTCCCTCCCTTTGTTCTGCAGCTGTGATCCAATCGCAAGATCACAGTTGCATGACACTTGGCTCAGGATCACAGTGGGAGCCGAGGGTCATTAGCATATCGCATCCAAAGCGCTCACATTGGATGCCATATACGTATGTGACTCCAGCCTAAGTCACCTGCTTAGTAGTGATGGGCAGACTCGGACTGTAAAAGTCTGGATCCACAGGAGTTCAAAAGTACCTGTGCACTGATCCCTTACCTGGAGTTCTCGGGGAACTCTGGGTAATTAAAAAAAAAAAAAGGAAAAGAAGGTGTGATATACTTATCAGTGTTCCACGTGGCTATAACTCTACTTCCAGGGGCTGCTGATTATCCCTCATGCATATGCACTGTTTCTGCTGCCCACTGGTAGTTCCGGCATATGTGATTGGTTGCAATCAGACCGCACCCCCACTCTGTGTGACAGCGTGTGACTGCTTTCAATCACAGATGCTATCTGCATGTCTATAGTGTAAAAATTAATTAAAAAATTGACGTACGGTCCCCTCATATTATGATACTCAGCACCGATAAAAAATACGGCTACAAGCTGCAGCCCCCAGCTGTGCGCTTATCTTGACTGTGTATCAAAATAAGAGAAACTGCATGTGGCTTTTTTGTTTTAAAGTATTTAAATAAATAATATGGCGTGCTGCCCCCCCCCCCAATTTTGATACCCTGCCATGATAAAGGCAACAGCTGGGCGCTGGTATTCTCGACTGGGGAGGACCCATAGTTTTTGGGACCCCTCAGGCTAAAACTAGCAGCCTGCAGCCGCCCAGAATTGTCACATCCATTAGATTTGTCAGTCCCGGAACTTTACCTGGTTCATCCCGATTGCCCTGGTGCGGTGGCATTCTGGGTAATAAGGTGTCAGTGACAGCTCACAGCTACCACTAATCCCAAGATTAGTAATGGGAGTTGTCTGAGATCCTCCCCCATTACTGATCTATAAGTGAAAAGGAATAACACACACAACACAGAAAAAATTCTTTATTTGAAATAAAATACAAAAAAACCCCTCTTTCTCCCCTTTATTAACCCCAAAAACATCCAGTTCCAACGTAATCCACACAAGGTCCCATGTCGATTCCAGCTCTGGTACATACTGAAGGCACAGCGTGCGGCCACAGAAATGACTGCACTCTGTGTCTTCAGACAGACTGAGACGCAGTGTTGAGTGGTGATATCACTCAGTTTATCTGCGGTCACAGCTGGAGGTTCCAACGGCCCTCCACCTGTGACCGCAGATAAACTAACTGACGTTACCACGCTTGCTCTAATCCCCCTATCCCTTCTACCACCATTATAAAGCACCAGATCCTGGTCCCCATACTTATATGGGAATCTGCATCCGGGCAGATATCTGGGATTAATTCCAGGCCGGGAGCGGATTTTTTTTAAAATCCGGTTGGACCCGATGATCTCAGGTATCTGTGGGGTCCGCCCATAACTGATTAGTGAGATGAAGTCTACCTGTGTGCAATCTAAGTGTCCTGTGGTCTGTCACTATGTACACACCTTTTTTGAAAGGCCACATAGGCTGCAACACCATTAAAGGAGGCACAACTAGCCAAAAAATACCATGAAGACCAAGGAGATCATCACACACGTTAGATACAAATTGTTGAGAAGTACAAGTCAGGGTTGGGTTCTAAAAAAATATCCTAATCTCTGATGATCCCCCGGAGCACCATCAAATACATTATCATCAAATGGAAAGAACATGGCACCACAACAAACCTGCCGAGAGAGGGCCGCCCAGCAGAACTCTCAGCCCGGGTAATGAGTGCATTAATTAGAAATGTAGCACAGAGACAAAGATAACTCTGAAGGAGCTGCAGAGTTCCCAACCAGAGACTGGAGTATCTGTCCATACAACGACAATAAGCCTTACAGTCCATAGAGCTAGCCTTTATGGAAGAATGGCCTGAAAAAAGCCTTTACTTACAAAAATTGGAAGGCTAGCTTTGGGTTTGCCAAAAGACATGTGTGAGACTCCCCAAATGTATGGAGGATGGTGCTGTAGTTAGATTAGACCAAAATTGAACTTTTTGTCCACCAAGTTAAACACTGTCCGGCGCCAAGCTAACAGAGCTTATCACCTCAAGAATACCATCCCCACAGAGAAACATGGAGGTGGCAGCATCATTATGGGGGGATGTATTTTAGCAGCAGGGACAGGAAAATTGGTCGAAGGGAAGATGGATAGTGCAAAATACAGGGATATTCTTGAGCAAAACCTGTTTCAGTTTGTCAGTGATGTCAGACTGGGATGGCGGGTCACCTTCCAAAAAGACAATGACCTAAGAAAAACCCAAACAAACACCGCCCACCCACCTTCGGAAGTGTTTTGCTATGGGCCAAAAGCAAAACATTTCTGGAGGTTGGTCGGCGGTGTTTGTTTGTTTTTTTCTTAAGTCTCCGTGAACAATACATATGAGAACGCAGAATGTAAGCCAAATTTGAACCGATCAAACACTAACTGCAGTGCGCACAATGCAGATAATCACACCGAACACAGCGCTATACTCACCTTGGTGATTTTTACTTCATTTTCCGAGCCTAGAGCCTAAGGTTCGCTCATCTCTAGTCTTTAGCAGCTGATTTTCTAAACCAGATAATTGTTTTTTAAGATTTAGTTCTCCAGAACACAGTGAGGATCAAGAAACATGGAGGCCCATTCATTATTCTGTTTGTGCACTTCTTCAGTAAAAATGCTTTTCAGGCCTGCTTCACATGTCTGTGTAAAACACGTACGTAAAAAAAAATGGTACATGTCATCTGTGAGTGTGTCATCCGCGTGTGTCTTCTGTGTCCATTTTTCCTATCCGTTGTCATCAGTTTTGTTCACTGACCCATACACCTTTTATTGGCCCTTGTTATTCATGCTGCAAAAAAAACGTACATGTCTTCTTGTGTTTTGCACGGACACAATCTGTATGAAAACACGTAAGTGTGAGCAGCCCCATAGGTTACAATGGGTACATGTGGAATCTGTGTAAAAAAAAAAAAAAACAAAACGAAAAAAAAAACAACCTGATACCACACGTACTTAAAACACGTATGAGGCCTAATAATGTCTTTACTTGCTATTGATTATCTAATTTTGCGTCTTTTTATAGTTCACCTTTTCGTTAATAAAACATGTTTTTGGGGTATGTGCCCACGATCAGGGTTCACAGCGTTTTGGACGCAGAGTGTTTTCGCTGTATCCAAATCGCTGCGGTGTACAGTACAAGCACAGTGGTTGGGATTTCTAGAAATCCCATCCACTGTGCTTGTTTTTCCAGCAGCGAAAACTGACCTGCAGTGCAGCTTCCCGAGCCGCAGCATGTCAAGTCTTTGCTGAAGAGACGCGAGTGCTCTCTGCAGGTAGAACACAACGAGAGACCGCAACTGCCCAAGCCCAGATCGTGGGCACTAACAGCTGCGGTCACCTGCAGAGGAGACTTACGGCCCCACAGGTCAGGACCTGCCGCGTCCAGGACGTGTGCCCATACCCTTTGTGGGACTTTTTGAAATGTTGCGGAATACTTAATTATGCACTAGTTACCTTAGCGGAGTACAAACATCCGGCAAATGTTATTTCCAAAGGTTATTCGAATACTCGTGATGTTCGTGTCTGTATGTACATATATGTGTACTTATATAGTTATAGAGAGAGAGAGATATACATTTTTTTGTTACTCTAAAAAGGCGCACTTTGACACTTCTTTGAGTTTACGCCAATTTATCAAGCATTTTATCCTCATTTTGATGAATTTGGTGAAAGCGTACAAAGAAAGGACAAAAAAATAAATAAATGAAAACAACAACCCAAAATGATGAATTGGGGCTACAATGCATCCATATTTCTCTTATTGATCTGATGAAGGACCAACACTTCCATAATATAACTATTGTGACTGTCTACAAGCAGCTGGAGCTACAGGACACCTTTCTGGTGGACCAACACTTTGGAATTTTCTCATACCCTTCTCCGGCTTTGAGCTTCTTCCACCTACGATTGATCAGATATAGATTGGAAGGTACTGGAGGCTTATATTTTTTTAAGGATGAATCTTTTAAGCTACTGTAGATTCCTACAAAGCCAAGTTCTCCATTAGGAGATGCAAAATTCTGTCGAGAAGCTTTCAATTGGAGCTGTCAAGAGAACCAAATTTTACTTATTTGTTTAACTTATTAGACTTTTATTACTTATTTCTCTTAAATAAGGAAAGTGATCCAATATCACATGTGTGAGTGGCAAAGGTATGTTACTTTTAGGATCAGCAGATAATTTCAAGGTGAAAAAGCTTGGTGCTTTAATCAATGGGTTGACAATTGAGTGTGAGTGTCCCACCTGTTTTAATACATTATATGGAAATGTATCATGGCATGCACGAAGATTTCTGAGGACCTTGCAAAAAGAGTTGTTGATGCTCATCATCCTGATAAACCATCCAAAGCGTTTGCACTCCACTAATCCAAAGACAGACAGATTGTGTTCAAATGTAAAAATTTCAGGACCATTATTATTCTTTCCAGGCATTGTGGCATGACCATCAAAGATCCCTTCAAGAGCAAGGTGATGGATTGTCGGCGAGGTTACAAATGAACCCAAGGTTATATCTAAGCAACTAAAGGTCTCTCATCAGGAGGACACTGAATGACAGTGGTGTACATGGTGCGTTTGCAAGGATAAAGCCAGTGCTCTCGAAAAAGAACCTTGCTGCCCATCTGCTATTTGCTAAAGGTCACCTGTATAAGCCCGAAGGTTACTAAAGTAACGTTTTGTGAATGGATGTCTTGCTAAATTCTACTAAAAAGGGGCTGAAAGCCCGTACTTACGAAGCGCTCACTGATATCCTAATCAGGCACGAATACTAATATTCTTTATAGCAAGATACTATTTATTTTAATAGCACATGAATATAATCAATGGTACATAGGCATTTAGAACTATAGTCATAGAAACTTATACAATAACAGAAATATGCATCAACATTACCGTTTGTTGTAGCAATCCTTTCACATCGGAGGGAACTCGAGTTAATGATAAAGGAATCAACATCATGGCATCTTGCATCACAGGAACAGTGCGTACAGTTCAATGTCCTGGAAGGTTTCCCTACATTAAGCGAGTCCGGTGTAATTTTTATAGGAAAACTTTGTAGGTTGTGTTTAAATGGTCACCAGCATGTGACAGCTGAGTCATGTTCATGTAACTTGACCACAAACTGCTGTGGGCACCGGCAGCTTCCTGCACATTTCCTGCACATCCTGCCAGTTGACAACTGGCCGACCACAGTTTGACCATAGTGTTAGTGAAATATTGCAATGAGCCGTAAATTTCATATGCAAGCTTCCTTAAACCTGTCTTTAAGCCAACCACAAGTTTCCGGTAAGTGGAACTGTAAATGTGACTTCCTCATTATCTTAAAACTGCTTCAAGACATGTATTCTTTGGTCATCATATTGGCCTTTCAAAGGACATCTCTTTGATACTGAATTATTGATAGGTCAAATAATATCTGGGATCACTCCTATCTTTTGATTATGATTCCTATCTAATTACATTCAAACTTCAGTCATATCACATTGGTATCACAATGGATGAGACCAAACTAGAGGTTTTTTTTTTGTTTAATTGAGAGATGTTATGTTTGGCGAAACATTTGGGAAACATGGTTGTGTTATCATGATTTGGTAACGTTTTGCTGCATTTGCGCCAAGACAGCCATCATTGATGGAACAAGGAATTGTGAATTGTATCAGTAAACTCTAGGGCAGACCTGGGCAAGGGGTGGCCCGCGGGCCACATCCGGCCCGCCTACTCTCTGTAACCGGCCCGCCCATCTTCAGCCGGTGCAGTGGAGCCGGGCTGCAGCGTGCCGGGCAGGGAGAGATCCTGCAGCTCCGCACAGTCAGTGCAGGCAGCGGAACGCAGGAGTCTCTCCTCTGTTCCCTGCCGGCACTTTCTCTGTGACACGCGCGTGCTCTGACGTTGTCAGTACTGTATAGCATGTGTCATTTCAAAAGTTCCCGCCCGGCAGGAGAAAGAGCAGCACAGCGGGGGCCTGAAGAGAAGCAGCGGCGGAGGCCCCTCGGAGAAGAGCATCGGCACAGCCAGGGCCCGTAGAAGAGAAGGAGCAGCTCAGCGGGGGGCCTGTACGGAGGTGCCTGAGGACGGGGACGATGATAAGGGAGAGGTAAGTAGTGACTAATAAGCTGAGGAGGGAGAATAGGGGGGACTGGTGACTAATACTGGGGGTGTAGTGGTGTAGTTTTACAGGTGTAGTATATGGTGTTGTGTATATAGTGGTGTAGTACATGGGGTGTAGTGATGTAGTTTTATTACAGGTGTATTATATGGGGGTGTAGTATATTGGGGTGTAGTATATTACAGGTGTAGTATATGGGGGTGTAGTATATTACAGGTGTAGTATATGGGGGTGTAGTATATTACAGGTGTAGTATATGGGGGTGTAGTATATTTCAGGTGTAGTATATGGGGGTGTAGTATATTACAGGTGTAGTATATGGGTTGTAGTATATTACAGGTGTATTATATGGGGGTTTAGTATATTACAGGTGTATTATATGGGGGTTTAGTATATTACAGGTGTAGTATATGGGGGTGTAGTATATTACAGGTGTATATAGGGGTGTAGTGATGTAGTATATTACAGGTGTAGTATATGGGGGTGTAGTGATGTAGTATATTACAGGTGTAGTATATGGGGGGTGTAGTGATGTAGTATATTACCGGTGTAGTATATAGTGGTGTAGTATAATACAGGTGTAGTATATGGGGGGTGTAGTGATGTAGTATATTACAGGTGTAGTATATAGTGGTGTAGTATATTACAGGTGTAGTATATAGGGGGTGTAGTGATGTAGTATATTACAGGTGTAGTATATGGAGGGGGTGTAGTGATGTAGTATATTGGGTAGAACTGAGTTAATTATATTAGTCCGGCCCTCTAAACCAATCCCAATTTCTCATGCGGCCCCATGAGAAAATTAATTGCCCACCCCTGCTCTAGGGGAAAAAAAAATGGCAGGATATCTGACACGCTAGGTATGGGGAAGTACCAAGCTAGCGGTGAAAAGTCAGGGAAGGGGACCCCTGCGTTTAGGGAAAAGGGAGATGGTGACCCCTGACCAAACCTACTGCTGATCCCTGGGGTCGCTAGATAGGTTCCGCACTTATACGCTCAGCCGGACACCTGACTCTAGGTATCCCTAGTGCTGGACCCCAAATAGGGAACAGGTGGGATGAAATCTTCGTCAGCCCCATTAAACACTAAAGGAAGACACAAGGAGGACACACTGGAAAATGCATGAACTAATTATCCATTGATGACTCAGGTAGAAGTTCAGCAAATGCTTCAGCATTGATACTTCAGATGAGAACAAGCCACCTTCTTGCAACCAGAGGTAGAATGAACTGATTAATATCACCAGTCCAGGGAAGAAAGGAGTATTTAAGCATCAAGAGAGTACTGATGATCAGCAACTGGGTGGAATAAGGGCTTCGCTGGGTCTTAAAGGAGGAGTGACGAAAATCCAGCAGGAAAGCTACCTATTACAATGAATACTGACAGCAGGAACAACAGAAAGTCAGGAAGCATTCTGTGCAGGCAAACGCTGTGACCTTCTATTGCCAGAAACCACATGACTGTCACCCATGACAATATCTGTTCATGAGCTTAAGCTCAAAATTACATTGATCATGTAGCAAGACAACAATCCAAAGCACTTGCTTGTTTTACAAAATAATTATTAACAAAGAATTAAAGGTAAAGTTTTGGAATGGCTTAACCGTGATGCTATCGAAATGTTGTGGAAGGACTTAAAGTGAACAATTCTTGGGAGAAAACCACCAACATAAGAGTTGAAGCTGTTTTGTACGGAAAATCGGCTAAAATTCCTCCAAGCCGTTGTGCCTGACTATTACTGGAAACCTTTAGATGCAGTTCTTGCTTCACGAGTGGGGCACACCAGATCCTGGAAGCAATGGTTCCCATACTTTTGCCACTCACAGATATGGGATATTGGATAATTTCCCTCAATAAAAAATGAGACCGTCTAATATTTGTAACTAATTTGTTTGACTTATTTGGACTTTTGTGAAAATCTAATGTAGTTTTAGGTCAAATTTATGAAGAAATATGGAAAATTCTGAAGTGTTAATCTTTAAAATGCCTCTGTATCGCCATTAGACAGCAATATTTGTGTAGCCAGTCTGTGACAACCGTCTATGTCCATGTTGTCCCTTTCAATAAGTCTCTACTCATTTTCGACTCTCACGTGCCTCATTTTCGCAAGCTTTTTGTCACTCAGACTATCAGCTATATCTCCTAATGGCCATCAGACTATTCCGCAAATTGATTGCCATTACTTTAGATGACTCGTGCCAAAAATGAAGCAGTCACTTGATAGATATGAATATTTATTTTTTGTTTGTTTAGCCAATGTTTGTTAAAATGTAATTCCTAAATTTTATGTGGTCCTAATAGAAATGGAAAGACGTCCGCTACTCTGGTGGAGTCAAAAACTGGAGTAGTGTCCCACCAACTGTGAAACATCTGATCATGTATGGTCGCTTTTGGATTACAACCTTGCCAGAGGAATAGACTTCTGTCATGGCAAGTGTATACTGGGTGCCACTGCCAAATTTACTATTTTGGCAATATGTGTTCATCATTGAGCTCTGTATTACCAACATGTCCCACAAAGGTGTTATAATGTGGGTTTTTCGCAGTATTGACCCAACCGAATTGCTTGTGTATTGACTATAAGGCTGTGTAATCATTTGCCGTACAAGTTCCCACTACGTTACGACCTGCAAATGGCTGGCAGACGACACCGCAGATAGGAATGGCCGATCTTCATAACAATTGTTTTAGGACGGAAAGAGCTTTTCTCAGTCAAGTGGGTGACATTGAGCCAATATATGCTATGACATTGGGGAAGTTTCCGAACATTGCCTGCAGGATTGTAGAAGGTATCGGCACCTTAAATAAAAGAGCTACTACTTTTCTAGAAGTCAACCCATATGCCTCGTTGAGTAATTAAAGTTTGTTTGACTTGTAGATAAGCCTCGGGGTACAGTTCCATGGTGGTCATCTGGTCATCAAAAGCAACATGAAGACCAAGCAACTTTCTCAAGACATTCGAAAAAGAGTTGTAGCGCTCCACAAAGCTGGAGAAGGGTATAAAAAAATTTCAAAGGCACTGACTCTCCACGTAAGCACCGTGCGCAGTATCGTGGTCAAATGGAAGACCCACCACACTACAGAGACTCTACCCAGATCAGGTCGCCCTCCTAAGCTGTGCAGTCAAGTACGCCGGAAATTAGTTGAGGATGTAACACTGCAGCCATTATCGACCCTGAAGGACCTTCAGAATTCCGCTTCCATGATGGGAGTCCATGTTCACACATCAACAATAAGTCGTTCCTTACACAGAGACCCAATTTATGTGGGTTATATTTTTATTTCCTCTAATTCTTAGTTTTATATCTGTTTTCTTTTTATCTCTAACTGTTCTGTACTGTTTTTAACCAGCATGACAATAGGCTATATGAAAGTTACCCAAATGTTTAGCTTGAATGGTATGAGGTAGCAGTCATTTTTTCAGAATTGGGTCATCAGCGTTCAGTGGGACACATCTCTTCTGTAATTTGGTTAGTAGTTTTCACAATTTACATTTCTGGAATGTTATTTTTCATTTTAGCCAACTCTTAATGTTATCACGACCATCTATGAGCTGCTAAGAAGCTTTTGTGTAAACACCCGTTGAGGCAACCAGTATAGTATGTCTCCCAACCTCCCTACAATCACACCATACTAAGTTCGCTCGTGTTTTTCATTGCGAAAAAGAGAGTCCATACTAATCGGCTTTTTGGATAAGCCACCAGTGGATCAAAGAGCTTGGGTAGTTGAAATCCAACTTGTTGGGAAAACCTAAACACATTATATAATCAGCTGGTCCCGATTTGCAGATTCGACCAATATACATTTATTATTGTTGGCCGTATTAAAATTTTTCCAGTGCCCCATAAATTATAATCCCAACCGTATTTAAAGGCTCATTCAGATGTCCATGCAAATCGGTCTGAGCATGTACCACTAGTCCATGGACTGACCGTCGCTCGCTTGAGCAACATCATATATTTCTATGAAGCTGTCACGCTTGTGTCGGAGAAAGTTGCTTGGGTCGGAGAAAGTGGCATTGCGATCCGAGATCGGAAAAAATTGCGTGAGCTTTAGCTGTAAGCTAAAAAGACCAGCTTGAGTACACAATTTACTAAATATTCATTTGCATACATTTTTGGAATTTTGTGTGCTCTTTTCGTCCTGAAAATAAGCCTAAAGCTAATTTTCTTTTTTAGTTTTTTAACTTTTATTTTCACCTGTGATTTAAGTATAAAAAGTTTGATTATCAGTTAAAAAATTTATTTTTAAAATGGCTTGTTAGGATATTGGGATAATAAGGGATTTCCAAGATTATCTTTTTTCCTTAACTAGTCCAAAAAATATTGGTCTTAAGTAGAGATGAGCAGACCTGTTGAAGTTCGGGTTTGTCGGGTTCAGCTGGACTTTAGATAACTTTCTGTTCTGGACCCAAACTTGACCTGAACCCCAATGGAAGTCACTGATTGGGCAGTTTGGCTCTCTGCCCACATACAACCAGCCATACACATAGCAATTTCAGAGAAGGGTAAGCTTTTTTTTTTTCTTTTTTTTTTTTTGTGCACACTACATCCAATAACGCTGATTTTACCCTCAGTGAGAGCCATTAAAAAACACTACAAGCGGCTCGAACAGCGCCAACCACCGAGTGCACCTGACACAGCCATGCTCGAGCAAGTGATTTGCATGCGTAAAGCACCCAAACTCCGAACTCGAACATTGATTTTTTTTTTTTTTTTTAAAGTCTTTGTTCGTTGTGAACACCAAACTTTACTGTTCGGGTTCGCTCATCTCTAATCTTAAGCTTACAATTTACTTACTCTTAAAGTCACTTATACAGTGATTCTTCCTCCTGTGACCTCTTTTTCATTGTTCAGATGGGTCAGTAGACCCCATGTCGTACATAGTTTGTGATCTCTCCTTACTGGGCTACTCACACCATGTACGACGTGCTCGTCCAAATGCATGGCATCACTGCAGACAACTGGTGGTTCTCAGGCCGCATGTATATTTTTCGCTATGTTGTGTATATACCACACATGCTTTGACGAAGTGACCTCGTCTGTACATAAGGAGGTGAAGGGGGAGAGTTGTGGAAAATATACGAGTATATATATATATATATTTTTCCTGATCATCAGCCAATTTAAACATGCTGCAGATTAGCCAAAGTGCTCATTCTGTGGATGATTGTATTGTTCATCCAAGGCAGTAAATAAATTGTCATTAACACATTTTCCCTTATAAACGGTATATGCTGCTCACAACATGCATGCTATGCTGTATGGCTACAAAACACTCGTATTAATGGAGTATTCTCACATTGTTTCTTGAGCAGCGTACAACTCTGCAGTCTCCTCACATCCTGATTTCTGGCAGGGAGGGCACACCTCCTTGAATGACAGTTCTGGTGAGTAGCAGCATAAGTAGTATGAAGCTCAGCACAAGTTATGCTGTAACACATGCAGCTGTCAGTGGCTTGTTCTGAGTCTACACTGTTATCACTGTTCATTACAGGGCTTTTGAACGTGCACACAGCTGAGGAAAATGAGAGCTGTGATTAAGAGAACTTCTATGGAAGCTGTGTGTGGTGGGGACTGGTGATTTATAACAGCAGTTTGTCAGCAGCTGAGGGAGGGAGGGGAGCAGATAACTAAGTAAGGGCCGTTTCACACTTGCGTTGTTTTGACGGAAACGGGTTCCGTCACACATACAGTACAGTTCATTTATTTACAGTGGAAGCGTGACATGTGGACACATGCAGGTACTGCATGAAACACACAACCCGCATGGTGTCGCGCTTCAACTGTAAATAAATGAACTGTACTGCATATGTGACGGATTTCGTTTCAGTCAAAACAACGCAAGTGTGAAACGGGC
The DNA here is from genome assembly GCF_048569485.1 of Anomaloglossus baeobatrachus. NCBI lineage: Eukaryota > Metazoa > Chordata > Amphibia > Anura > Aromobatidae > Anomaloglossus > Anomaloglossus baeobatrachus. The sequence continues at coordinate 632,277,460 of NC_134356.1, read as the reverse complement.
CTTATAGAAATAAATAGGCTGGAAAAAGGTGGCTGAAGATGTTAGGAGTTGACTAGGCTCTTGTGGCCCAGCTCCTTAGAAACGAGCTATACTCTATGTAAGGTGAGGGCTTATTCACATACTATATTTTTAACCACAAATGTAACATTTTTCAGTGAATGAGATTTGTGAAATCTCAAGCACAAACTGATGGTTTTTTTTCCTTGTGGCTTTGAACCATCAAAATATTTTTTAATCTGCAGCATGCCAATTCTTTTAACATTTTTACAATTTTACCCATTCGAAGAGAAGATATCAGAAGATTAGTGCGGAGATATAAGGAGGGAGAGATTATAAACAGCCTTGTAGATCAAGGTTAGTAGTCAGGAATTGGAAGCCAATGAAGGTATTTGTAGAGGGGACAAGCAAGAGTAGCAAGGAGAGAAGTGGATTAGTCGGGCAGCAAAGTTAAGGATGGACTGGAGAGGCGAGAGAATGTTAGTAGGGAGGCCACAAAGGAGGATGTTGCAGTAATCGACGCGGGAGATGATATGGGCATGCACTAACATTTTAGTAGATTCATTGAAATAATGACAGATTCTGAATACATTTTTGGTAAGATGTGGTAAGAGCTTGTGTAGCTTACCACGGGCCCTTATGGTACTCGTCACCGGGCCAGTGGTTCCTTGGGGTAGCTGTGACTGGCCTTACCCGGTTCCGTTACCCCGTCGGCTACATGTTAAATAAGAGCAGTAAATGGACAAGTGTCCAATACAGATGGGAATGGAAGGAGGGTGACTGGCCCCTGGGAGTGTGTCACCGGTTGCAGCGGTGACTGGGGTCTCGGCCTCCTCCGCCGCTGACCCTTCCTGCAACTAGTCTTCTTCCAGCGGCAGTACTGGATGAGGAATGGGGGATGCTTCGCAGCGCCACCCCCGGCATGCGGGCAGGAACTAGCCGCCGCTGCACAGTCTCTCTCCGGGGCAGGTGTTAAGAGCAGCCGGGATGGTATCGCTCCCCACGGGCGGAGCGGAGCACCCCGGGAGGTTGGTAAGAGCAGAGGCGGCAGTCCACGGGAGCACAGGGTGGCGACAGTTACAGAGTCACCAGGTGCGGGTTCCAGTCACTTTATTTACTGGCTCAAGTGGTATCGCACCCTGGGTGCTGGTCCTCGCCATCAGAGACTCCGATCGCTTCCCGGGCAGATCAGAGGGTGAATCTAGTTTAGTAATCTGTGGCCTTTCTCCTCCATGCTCAACTCTGTACTCTTCCCCGGTCTCGGTCCGCATGGCTGGCAGCCTGGGCCTCTCGTGGGTCGGACCTTTATCCCCTTCTCTCAGGCTCCCTCTCTGCTGCCGCACCTCGGCCACCCGAACTAGGGCTCTGTACTTCTCTTGTGCCAAGTTCCGTCTCTCTGGCGACTGCTCCCTTTTAGTCCACGATTACAGGTGTCGGGTCCCGTCTCTCTAGATGTTACTGGCCCCCAGCTTGGTGGAGATGTCTGTTTGGTGTTACATCCAGACAGCTCTGTTCTGCCTCCCAGAAGGCCTGACAGTCTCCTCTTCAGGGAGCTGCACTACTGTGCATCTTCTCTGTCTCGTGTCCAAGCTTATTCTAAGGTAAAGTGAAATTTTCGACTCCTAACTGCTCATGCCCCTACTTTTGCAAGTTGCTATGGCAACCTGCGTCTGATAAGAACTGGCTGAGTCACTTCCTGTGTCTGACTTTATTAACCTTTCCTAGTGACTTCTTCTGCTGTATGGTGGTGTGAGGTGTATGTAGAACTTACTAGATTAGCATCTTGACCTGCCAGGGAAGGATATAATTATATACCCTGTAGCGACCAGTCTCAGGGGTGCTACACTTAGATGTGTGTCTCTAAGGACAGGGCAGAGATAAGTGTTTCTCCGAGGCATTTGGCTTCCAATACAAGGTAAGGTGTGATGTCACTTATTGATAGATCAGGTAGTTGATTTACGTGAGATGGAGGAAATATGATGAGTTCAGTTTTGTACACATTGAGCTTTAGGATGCATTATCACAAGAAGAAGAAAATGGATGATGGACACTTTGAGATTCTGAACAGTAGAGCGATGACCATAGAGGTAGATCTGAGTGTCATCAGCATATAGATTGTACTAGAAACCATGGGACTTTGAGTTGTCCCAAGACAAAGCTATAGAGGGTAGGAGTAGGGGTCCCAAGAAAGAGCCATGAGCGACACCAACAGAGAGGGAGTGGGATGAGGAAGTATGGAAATGGGAGACACTAAATGTACGATTAGTGAGGTATGAGGAAATTGAGGCGACAGAGAGGTCTTTGACACCAAAGGAAGAGAGGATCTGTAGGAGGGAGTGGTCGACTGAGTCGAATGCGGAAGACAGGTCTAGAAAGAAGAGTATAGAGAATTGTCAGCATTGGTGGCATGTAAGTTGTTTAAAATTTTGATTAGGGCCATTTCAGGGGAGTGATGGGTACGTAAGTCGGTTTTTCGGTTGTCGAAGATTGAGTTTGTTGAGGGGTGAGAGGAAAGTTCGATATGAATGTGCTGCTCGGGTAGTTTGGAGGTGAACGGGAGCAGCAATATGGGGTGATAGTTGGAAGTAGAAGTTGGGTCGAGGGATGTTTTCTTCAGGACAGGTGTGATTTGGTGATTGTGGCGTGTTAACAAGCAGAAAGGAAGGTACCTGAAGTTTGATTGGTTGAAGAGATGGCTTAGGTTTGGTATAAGCAGGGTGGTGAAGAATGAGATGGGGTCAAGTGCACAAGTGGTGAGGTGCCATTTAGAGAGTATGGTGGGGAGGAAGGTTAAAAAAAATGATATATATTCCTTGGCATCCACCAGTAGTATATTAGCAGACAGCTGAATATTTGGCTACAGATTGTAAAAGAGTAATTTTTATACCCGAGATGCGTAGAAGACTCAAGAAGACTTCTACAATTATGCTCCTCTTTACAGTGTGAGCTAATAAAACATTGTATTGCAAGCGGATCAGTGTTATTCTATGGGGCCGTTCATATGTCTGATTTTATTCCTCAGACCGAGTCGGTACGAAGAAAAAAATCACAGCGTGCCCAAGTTTAAGCCGATATTCAGATGGCTCTCGGCCGTGCAACTCAATGAATGTGTGGAAAACATCAGACTGCTCTCGGATGACATCTGAACGCAGTCTGATTTCCACAGACTGACAGAATGGAAAGGATGGAGAATTTTTTTTCTAACCATCTTCTCATCTGACAGAATTGAATTCCACTATGAGCAAACTGATCAGAGTGTGAATAGCTCAATTAATCTGATTTTCTCAGATGAGAAAAACTATGCTGGTCTGCACCCAGCCTTAAGCGGCTTTACACGCAGCGACATCGCTAGCGATAGTACCCGCCCACGTCGGTGGCGCATCACGGGGTGATCGCTACTGTAGTGAACAATATCGCTACGGCAGCGTCACACGCTCTTACCTGTTCACCGACGTCGCTGTGGTCGCCGAACAATCTCTACTTTAAGGGGGAGGTTCGTTCGGCGTCACTAAGCAGCCGCCCAATAGAAGCGGAGATGAGCGGCCGAAACATCCCGCCCATCTCCTTCCTTCCTCATTGCCGGCGGCCGCAGGTACGATGTTGTTCCTACGATGTCACACAGCGATGTGTGCTGCCGCAGGAACGACGAACAACCTGCATCTAAAAGCAGCAACGATATTTGGGAAAGGAACGACGTGTCAACGATCAACAATTAGGTGAGTATTTTGCATCGTTAGCGGTCGCTCGTACGTGTCACACGTAACAACGTCACTAACGAGACCAGATGTGCGTCACGAATTTCGTGACCCCCAACGACATCTCGTTAGCGATGTTGTTGCGTGTAAAGCAGCCTTTAGTCTTAATCATGCTTATGACCTTTCCTAACCATAGGATATTACATAAAGGGCTACCAGGTGCTCAGAGAGCTGCACCTACTGTATTAGGAGAATATAATTACTATAACAGTGAAAGGTGAGATGCCCTTGCACGGTCTTTCTTTCATTCTTTCTTTGACTAGATGGGTCGGCCAGTGGTTTGCTGAGTGTCGGGAGGGGACTGTTCGTCTCCACATAGGTGCAAGTCCCAATAGTGGGACCACCATCTATCTGAAACACCTGTTGTATATCACAGAGTGCCTGCAGGATAAATATTGCTTTATAGTTTCACAATCTCATACACCCATTGGACAACAGATTGCAATTTCAGTGCCGTAAATTGGGCTTCTCTGGTAATGAGGCCACAAGGAGACTTCTAAAAAGTAGGATGTTTTCTGCAAAGTTCCAGTGATGGGTCATAAGTCTTATGTTGATTGTCATTGGTTTCAGCAAAGGCAAAATGTGTTTAGTTTAAGAAGCTGACATTTATTTATTGCCAGAAAGTATTTAGTCCACATTTTATAAAGGAGTATATGAGGCATAACAGATGCACCTATAACACCTAGTGCTGGGCCTAAAGGAGAGGAAGATGACGCATGGCTTCCCACTTTGGTGTATGTTGAATCTCAGTGTACTGGTGCACTCCATTAGCCTTTGCCCTAGGCTGTTTGGTCCCTCATTTTTACCAGCACCTAAATGCAGTGAAAGTTAGGAACATACAATTCTGTTGCCAAAATCTGTGACCCACCTATCTGGATCATTTACTAAAATGCTGGATTGCTCGTTCCTTGATTCGAGCTGGTCAGACGCTCGGATGAGCTTGACGCGAGTAACGAACATTCTGGAAAGTCTTTGAATGGCTTGTTCGGCTCTCCACCCACATACAGCCAGCCATAAACAGAGCATTTCCGGCAGGAGGGAGGACAGTCTTGTTTTTTTTTTTTTTCGTTGGTCGCACTACGTCCAAGAACGTTGTTTTATCCCCCGGGAGAGCCATTCAGAGACTGCGCCTGACTCTCCCTGGAGTGTCTGCTCACATCATTCAGTGAAGCGAGCCTGTGCGTTGTGGTCATTGTTTCATGGACGAAACATCCGAGCACCCGCATACTCGGCCGAGCTCTGCAACTACCTGACCACTGCAATGCTTGATTGAGTACCGAGCACGTTCGCCCATCACTAATCATTACACATATATCCCACACGTAAAGGAACTGGGTAGTTTACAAAAAATCCAAGTTCTTAAGGCCATACACATTAGACTAATGTTGACTGAACGCACCAATATCAACAGGATTGACGACCAATGTAATGTGTATGGGCCCCCAATTGGCTGACTGATCTGGCATGTCCAATATTTATACTTATGGTCCTTTTGTTCTTCCTGAGATAATCCAGAGATGTGTGGCAGCGGTTCTCTAATAGAGAACACAGGAGTGTCGGGCAGAGCGAGTGTTCCTGTGTATGGGAGATAGTGGCTGGCCAAACTAACGATTGGACCAACATCAACAGCTATCTAACATGTATTGGGTCTTTAGCATTAAATCCTGGTATTGGGATGTTCTTTTTTTTTTTTTTTTAAACAGAGGGGATAGTATTTAGAGCATCTCTTGCTCTGGAGGACCTGTCCTGCATCACATAGACTACCCATTGATTAGGAAGGACTCTGTGTAAGCCCCTTTCACAAGTCATTGGAAAATCACACATGTTTTTCACTGATGTCTTGAAGGTGTGTATGGCCATCCTTGTACCATGATTTTGGCACACGTGTTCTTTGTGTGTTATCCGTGATAGCACATGGAGAGCAGGAACTTTATACTCACCTGTCCCGGACTCTGCTGTCCCCAGTGCTGATTTCTCCAGCGCTGCTACTTCCAGGTCCGTGGTGCAGTGCATATTCATGAGCATAATGAGCAGGCCTGAAAGCAGAGACAACAGCGCCGGAGACAGGTGAGTATAGAAAATCATTTTTATATCACAGACGTGTTTTCTCCGGTACATGTCACACGGAGCACATCAGTGTGTGGTCCATGTGACATCAGTGATGCCGGAGAAAAATGGACATGTCTCCGTGTGGAACATATGGACACGCGTGTGCTCCATACGGACACACGGTCCATGAGAAATCACTGATGTGTGGGCAGACCCATTGATTTTAATGAATCTGCTTATGTCCGTGATTCCGGTATGTATAAAAACGGCGACATACGTACCGGAATCACTGATGTGTGAAGGGGGCCTAATGTTCAGTTTCCCCTGTGGAGGCAATGCAGGGAAATTAAACACTTTCTACCAAATTCCTCCACACATCAGGTCCCTGATTGCTGGGGACACTTTGTGATTAGCTTATTTTCAAGGGACATAGGAATTGTCCATTGTGAAGAGCTTCTGAAATATGTATGCAGGACTCGTGATGACCAAAAGGATTACGGAACTTTCGCTTTTCCTATATCAAAAGTTTTGATTGGTGGGAGTCCGGGTATTGAGATTTTTACCGATTGCAATAATAAAGTTGTAAAAGAGCTCAATTTTGTGTTCCTCTCCTCCGAAACCAAAGACTGGTTCGATAGAAAGTCTATGAGGAAGTCTTCAGTCTTGGAGAGGAGCAGCGCTCCCCGGAGAACTTATTCATTTGTGACATTGGGGGAGATCTTGGCGCCCGATCAAAACAACTTCTCTGAAAGTGCAGCTCCAGCTTTAAGTGCACACAATGATCCACAAATCGCTTGCCAAACTTTGAGCTAATTTTCACTTACTGGTTTCATAGGTTTCTATACACAATAGTCAAAACCTCCGATGGCAAATATACAGTATTAGTCATCTCCTCAGCTAAGCTGGCCTGCGCCACCGCGCTCCTCCTCCCGAGAGATCATCCAGCTGATCTTACCCAACACCTTCCAAAGAGGGGACAAAGTCTTTTCAGTTCTGTTTGTGAGAGAGGAAGGATCTCTACCCTGTGTAGTCTCCACTGATTCTTTCATTTCTTTACTTTATCACCGTAGTACATGACATCGCCTGATAAACTGGAGACCTCTCCACCTATCTTGTACCAGGTCTCCACCGAGACTATGGAGACTACAATGTACTACGAGGTGGTGGTCCCTCACTGGTTTTATGCCAGGACACAGGATGGCGGAGGCTCCTGGAAACCCTTCAGCAAGGAGGACTCGGACATACTGGAGGCAGCGTTCTGTTCTGGTAAGCAAACCCCATACAAGACCTCTCCCATGGGTAGACCCAAAAACATCATTAACATGGGTCAAGAAGAGTTTAAGGAGTTACAATATAAAGTTTAATTCCTATAACCTTCTGCAACTTTTAGTTGTTAGCTCTTTTTTTCTAATTGCTGTCATAATTGTGTTTTGTTATTCCATCTTTTTTTTTTTACTGCCACTGCTATGTACACATTGTGCTTGCTCTGGCTTGTCAGGTGACTGTAACTGATACTATTTTTTTAAATAGAGGTCACATGATTTGATCTATGACACTACCATGGCAACTCCAGAGCAAGCACAATATTTACTTAATTTTCACCGAAGTAATTGTAACCCTATAACATCCATATAGGTATAATAGTTAATGATTAATATGATATCTGTGGCAAAGAAAAGATTAAATCTGACTACATCCGATACTTTAAATGATAACATTTTGGCTAATGGATAATCATACCTGTGGCTACCATAATGGGCGATTTGTAACATCATTCATAGTGGCTGCGGAGGAATCTTTACACGGGGGCATCGGAATAATTGGATTTACGTATCTGAGATTTAATCTCATTAAGAATAATGTAAGAACATTAGTTAAGGCTTTTAATCTTCTTGATGTTAATCTCCCCATAGACAATTGATGTTTGTGGGTAGATGCTTTTTGTTTTGACAGAATAAGCCTAAAAATCATATAGGATGGGACAGGCTGGGTTTTATCTGCCCGATCCTAATGGATCTACTTATGTAACACCTGGCCGAGCAGTGATCCTGTCTCTAATATAAAAATATATATGTGTGTATGTATATATGTGTGTGTGTATGTGTATGTGTATATATATATATATATATATATATATATAATATATAATTATATATATTATCATATAAATTATTATAATTATTATAAATTATATACAGTACAGAACAAAAGTTTGAACACAACTCCTCATTCGAAGAGTTTTCTTTATTTTCATGACTCTAAAAATTGTAGATTCACATTGCAGGCATCAAAACTATGAATTAACACATGTGGAATGAAAAACTTAACAAAAAAGTGTGAGACAACTGAAAATATGTCTTATATTCTAGGTTCTTCAAAGTAGCCACCTTTTGCTGTGATTACTGCTTTGCACACTCTTGGCATTCTCTTGATGAGCTTCAAGAGGTAGTCACCGGAAATGGTTTTCCAACAGTCTTGAAGGAATTCCCAGAGATGCTTAGCACTTGTTGGCCCTTTTGCCTGCACTCTGCGGTCCAGCTCACCCCAAACCATCTCAATTGGGTTCAGGTCTGGTGACTATGGAGGCCAGGTCATCTGGCATAGCACCCCATCACTCTCCTTCTTAGTCAAATAGCCCTTACACAGCCTGGAGGTGTGTTTGGGGTCATTGTCCTGTTGAAAAATAAATGGTTCAACTAAACGCAAACCGGATGGAATAGCACGCCGCTGCAAGATGCTGTGGTAGCCATGCTGGTTCTGTATGCCTTCAATTTTGAATTAATCCCCAACAGTGTCACCAGCAAAGCACCCCCACACCATCACACTCCTCCTCCATGCTTCACGGTGGGAACCAGGCATGTAGAGTCCATCTGTTCACCTTTTCTGCGTCGCACAAAGATACGGTGGTTGGATCCAAAGATCTCAAATTTGGACTCATCAGACCAAAGCACAGATTTCCACTGGTCTAATGTCCATTCCTTGTGTTCTTTAGCCCAAACAAGTCTCCTCTGCTTGTTGCCTGTCCTTAGCAGTGGTTTCCTAGCAGCCATTTTACCATGAAGGCTGCTGCACAAAGTCTCCTCTTAACAGTTGTTCTAGAGATGTGTCTGCTGCTAGAACTCTGTGTGGCATTGACCTGGTCTCTAATCTGAGCTGCTGTTAACCTGTGATTTCTGAGGCTGGTGACTCGGATAAACATATCCTCCGCAGCAGAGGTGACTCTTGATCTTCCTTTCCTGGGGCGGTCCTCATGCGAGCCAGTTTCTTTGTAGCGTTTGATGGTTTTTGCCACTGCACTTGGGGACACTTTCAAAGTTTTCCCAATTTTTCGGCCTGACTGACCTTCATTTCTTAAAGTAATGATGGCCACTCGTTTTTCTTTACCTAGCTGATTTTTTCTTGCCATAATACAAATTCTAACAGTCTGTTCAGTAGGACTATCAGCTGTGTATCCACCAGACTTCTGCACAACACAACTGATGGTCCCAACCCCATTTATAAGGCAAGAAATCCCACTTATTAAACCTGACAGGGCACATCTGTGAAGTGAAAACCATTTCCGGTGACTACCTTTTGAAGCTCAAGAGAATGCCAAGAGTGTGCAAAGCAGTGTAATGAAAGCAAAAAGTGGCTAATTTGAAGAACCTAGAATATAAGACATATTTTCAGTTGTTTCACACTTTTTTGCTAAGTATTTCATTCCACATGTGTTAATTCATAGTATTAATTCCTTCAATGTGAATCTACAATTTTCAGAGTCATGAAATTAAAGAAAACTCTTTGAATGAGAAGGTGTGTCCAAACTTTTGGTCTGTACTGTATATATCATGTATATAAAATATGATAGAATCTGTTCCAAAATAGGCGCTGTCCAATCAAAAAGCTGCACAAAAATGCTCCAGGAAAAAAACAAACTTCCCAAAAAAAGTTCACAAACTGCTTTATGAAAAAACGACTCCAAAAACTCCCCAAAGAAGGAGTGATTTCTACTAGAATAATTGTGGTTATTCAACACCTCAGGTTGCTTGTAGCCTAATAGTACCTCATTATCAGAGCAGTAAGTGTTCCAGGGCTATATGTTCTTGCTTTAAAATATCTGGAGTTTTATAGTGGGATCTGCCAGTAATCTATGGCCAGACCAGATCCCTCCTACAATACAATGATAAAGAAAGAGATTCAGCTCACCCGATCTGTATGGAGACTTGAATGAGGGACAGGTGCACGGAAGATAAGCCGGCCAGGCTAAAGGATCCAAGCAAAGGAAGAGAGTTTCCAGCATCCACGTCCAGATAATGTGATATAAGCATTTCTCTTTATTGGATATGCATTAAAATTACAGAAGTCACATCCTGAGCATAAAAATCCCCATGGAGATGTGGGCAGGGCCGGCTCCAGGTTTTTGTGGGCCCCGGGCGGAAGAGTCCCAGTGGGCCCCATAAACACGCAGACACACACATACGTACACATACATATACATATTTAAAGACAAACTCACAAAAATACATATAGAACTGACACATCTATACAGTCATATACACTGACATACATAGATACACATTATACATGCCTACAGACACACACAGCTCTACTGCATGCATACAGACACACAACAAAACTCTGCTGGATACATACATACATACACACACAGCTCTGCTACATACACACATAGCTCTGCTACATACATACATAGCTCTGCTACATACATACACACATAGCTCTGCTACATACATACACACATAGCTCTGCTACATACATACATACACACACAGCTTTGCTACATACACACATAGCTCTGCTACATACATACATAGCTCTGCTACATACATACACACATAGCTCTGCTACATACATACACACATAGCTCTGCTACATACATACATACACACACAGCTCTGCTACATACATACATAGCTCTGCTACATACATACATAGCTCTGCTACATACATACACACATAGCTCTGCTACATACATACATAGCTCTGCTACATACATACACACAGCTCTGCTACACACATACACACATAGCTCTGCTACATACACACATAGCTCTGCTACATACACACATAGCTCTGCTACATACATACATAGCTCTGCTACATACATACACACATAGCTCTGCTACATACATACACACATAGCTCTGCTACATACATACACACACAGCTCTGCTACATACACACATAGTTCTGCTACATACATACACAGCTCTGCTACATACATACACACATAGCTCTGCTGCATACACACATAGTTCTGCTACATACATACATAGCTCTGCTACATACATACACACATAGCTCTGCTACATACACACATAGTTCTGCTACATACATACACAGCTCTGCTACATACATACACACATAGCTCTGCTGCATACATACAGACACACGTGGCTCTGGGGGGTCCACACACGCGGCTCTGGGGGGCCCACACACACAGCTCCGGGGGCCAGCACATACGGCACTGGGGAGCAGGGCATACACCTAGGGGGTGAGAAGCCCATACAGCTCACCAGGGCCCATAAATTGGGGGGCAGAGAGGGCACATACCGCTCAGGTCATAGTGGAGAGGGGGCCCACACAGCGCCAGAGAGAAGTGCTGTGCTGGGGTTCGCTGGCTGGCACTGCAACTCCTTCATCTGTGGGACTGAGCAGGACGCCGGGCGGTAGCTCCGCCCACAGATGAAGTTCAAACCAGGAAGTCTGCGCGCCTTAAAGGGACGGCGCCGCAGATTCCTGCCGAGGACTGCGGTCCCCGGAACTCGGCCCGGGGGCAGCAGAACTAAGGCGAGTGGGCCCCGGCCAAGGGACACCAGAACTGACGAGGCCGAGTGGGCCCCCCGGCTCTCCAGGGCCCCGGCATTTGCCCGGGTATGCCGCGTGCTGACGCTGGATGTAGGGTATGGTAGATGGCACGCTCGAAACGCGTACCATCTACCATAATCACAAATTTTTATATCACATTATCAGGACGTGGATGCTGGAAACTCTCTTCCTTTGCTTGGACCCTCCTACTATACAGTCTGTGCAAATTAGAATTCACACCCACCATGAGAGAGCGGCCTCCGAGGCAACACTCACTGAGCTCTGAACTTCGAGGTCCACAAGCCGGAAATTAAAATTGCTCCTAAAGGGAATCTGAGAACCACATAATGTAGGGCAAGTGAGCCTGATTCCTGGGATGTGTCATTTACTCAGCTGTGTGTTTTAGTTTCAATACAATCAGTGTTTTATCAGCAGGAGATTATCATTACAGGACTAGGTCTCACGTGCGGGACAGTCCTGCTAATCTGTGTAACCCCGCCCCCACCACTGATTGGTGGCTTTCTCCCAATCACGAGTCTGGGGGGCTGACTGCTTTTTTCTTTCTCTTTATCAGGAGTCAATCCAAACAGTATTGTTGTACCGGTTTGTGGCGGCCGGTATGACGTGTACCTGGGCAGTCGCAGGCGTCTGTCTGTGTACTGGGATGAAGAGGACTCCATAGTACAGAGATGCACCTGGTTCTACAAAGGGGATAAGGACAGCAAATATGTCCCCTATCCAGAGAACTTCAGTGAGATCTTAGAGGTGATTTTCTATAATTATTGGTATTATTATATCTAATGCAATATTAAGAGAGACCTTAAGGAAGGGGTCTTCATCAGAGACAATCCCATATAAAGACTCTGTCCATTGGCAGGGGACAGATGTGGCATATAATTGATCCTGAGGGTAATTATTGCCCATTTCCTGTAACTTCTGTATAGTTTCTATGGAGTGGAGGCTTGCCTGCTCCTCCTCCTCACTACGGTCATAACGGGGAGGATCGATGAGGCATTTTGAACCCCCCCCCCCCCCTATTCTAGTAGAGCCTCCAGCACACAAACATGTGCCACCTATCATGCGGATAAATGATAACTGGGGATGGTGGGAAAAGCGCATGATGGCAAATTATCCATAAAAGAGTTAAACAATACCTGGCAAGAAAAATTAGGCTAATTTCATGATCCGGATGCACAGAGCGGCCGGGGGTCTCCGGACTCAGCCTTGCCATCCATGTGGCATATTGGGAGTTGGGGTCAAGAAACCCACGGCCGGTCCGTGCACCGGGATCATGAAACATGGATGTGTCAAACTGGCCCAGGAGGTCACTTCTGATGGAGAAATAGCCAGTAAGCGGCCGGTCGCTCCCTCCCCGGTGAAATGTCTATATTTATATAGCACCAATATATTCCACAGTGTTTTACATACATCATCATCACTGTCCTCACAATTTAAATTCCCTATCAGTATGTCTCTGGAGTGTGGTATTAAACTCGAGTACCTGGAGGAAACCCACGCAAATAAGGAGAACATACAAACTCCTTGCAGATGTTGTCCTTGGTGGCATTTGAACCCATGACTCCAGCTCTGCAAGACTGCAGTGCTAACCACTGAGCCATCGTGCAGTGCTAACCACTGAGCCACCATGCCGCTATGAATGATAATGTTCCCCAGACATGTCTGTGACTTAAACTTTACCTCTTTTCTTTTCCCTTCTCAGGATGCCTTCATGACGGCAGTGACCCGAAATGAGTGGAAAAAGAGACTGGAATCACCATCTAGAGACCTTATTATTTTACATAATCCCAAGGTAAACGAAGAAAAAAAAAATGTTTGTGGCTCCACCCCACAATGCTGCAAATGTGCGTGTGCAGTTACCATTAAGACCTACGCTATGTTTTGTTTTTTTTATATATATATATATATATTTGGCCAAGTTGAATTGGGCCGAGAAATTAATAAAGGCCAGAATCACACTTGCTAGTGCATCGCGTGTAACTCGCGTGAGTCTCTCATGGTAGAACCCGGCTTGGCCGCACACTATGCATACAGGAGCGTCTGAGCTGCATAGAGATACATGCAACCGACCCGCTCCTGTCAGGAGAGTGTGCGGCCAAGCCGGGTTCTACCATGGGAGACTCGCGCGAGTTACACGCGAGGCCCTAGCAAGTGTGATTCTGGCCTTACACCACAAAAGTGCCGTGACAGAGAGGCGGAAGGGACTCGCCAAGTTGCTCATTAAAAAGCCGTTTATTCGACCATTAGGTGAGGGGGAATGGCGTGAGGGAGGGGGTACACACAATCTGTCGGACGACGACCGTTTCGCGTCCGACAGTGTCATTGTTAGACGCGAAACGGCCGTCGTCCGATGGATTTTACTGAGCAACTTGGTGAGTGCCTTCCGCTTCTCTGTCATGGCTATATATGGGCTATTCTCTGATGGAAAGCGCACCGCTTTGCCGCTCTGTGGATATACTGCCATATAGTGCGGTCACAAGTCTGGATTTAGTTGATTGAGCAGTATGCTCGCTGAATAGTGCCAGGTGATTCCTTCTCTATTTACACCACAAAAGTGCCTTAAGTTAACACAGAATTGCGCTCGAGTACATTCAAGACTTGATGAATGGGGGGGCCTGAGAGAAGAATAAGCATAGGCAGAAAAATGAGCATTGGAGGGTCCGCTGTGTGCTGCCCACTTATTGGCTTGATTGGTTCTCACATACTAGATTGTCAGACATGTGTCTATATATGAAAAGGCATCAAGTTATATTCCTCACCATCTTACTGTCTCTTCTGTGTTTTTTTTTTTTTTTTGCAGCTTATGGTCCACTACCAGCCAACAGGAATCGTGGATGAATGGGGGGCTACTCCAAGTGAGCAGGGTCGGCCTCGGACTGTAAAAAGAGGGGTAGAAAATATTTCCGTGGAAATACCTCAAGGTGAACTTTTCCTTCACGCTCTTAATGACCTATGACTCTCTGTTTGTTGATAGCGTTGGTAATTTTTAGGGAGACTGTGATGCTGTTGATAAGACCGTCCAATCTGCAGCATCAGGTGATTAAGAAGAACAGATTGATGTGTAGCTCAGTGGTAACTTATTTACATGACTGCTCTGTTTTTGCTTTTGAGTCCAGTGGGCGGGGCTACTCCCTGACTGACAGCTGTCTCTATGCATGCTCTTACACAGCAGGCTGTTGTACCACCTCGCTCTCAGCAGCCGACGCTGCTCGGATCCGGACCTTCTGTGGGTGGCTCGAGGGTCTCCGGACTCGGGCGTCTCGCGGTCACTTCAATTGAAAAGGGGGTTATGGTGTATTGGATTTTGGAAAGTTTGTACGTGATGCCACCCACGGTATGTGGTAAATGGGGTACCACCACTGCCGTTGAGGCGACTCCCGGGGGCGTTGGGCTGGCAGCTGGATGTTATTAACCCTCCGTGGGTAGGGATGGATGCCCCGAGGCCCTGTGGGAGTTGTGGTGGTGGCAGGGATTGCAGGGAGCAGGAAACTCACAGTTCGGTTGTCCTGGTGTTGGATGAGGCTGCTTTCATGTGTAGGGTCAGGAAACACAGAGTCCAGTACTTAACCAGAACTTGCCGGTGTCCGTAGGCCTTCGGTACGGGGTGTTCGGATCCCACACCCGGTACAAGAAGCAGGGCCCTCTCTCTCTCTCTCTATCTCTCTCTCCTGCACTCCAGCTAAGAGTCACCTCCGTTTCGGATGGGGGAAGTCCTCTCTTTGCACAAGTCCAGGGTCCCTTCCACACTACCGGCGGGCCACTACTCTGCCCCGGTCCACTACAGGTGCCCCTGAGCCTACTCTGCACTTCAGCTCCAAGACTTCTGCTTTCTCTTGGCTTCACTTCCCCAGCAGCACAGGAGCCACAACCCCTGACTGCTCTCCTCTCCCTCCTCCACCGACTGACTCAACTCCTCCCCTCCTGCTCCTTTTGTTACACTGAGGGGGGGGAGGTGCGGCTGCTTCACTGTACCAGTGTGGGATCAGGTGGTACCAAGGAGGTTTAACTCTTTCTGTGACTACCTGGTTTTGCCAGGGCGTCACACTGTCAGTCACTTATAAGGCCGCCCACTGGTCTCGTTAACCGTGTTAGCTGAGATTTTAATAAATAAATTACTAGTTGTGCTTAATATTTTCCCCCAAATATTTCCACAATGACTCACAGAACACCACAGATCGTCATGCTTCACCCTTTTACATAAAAAGGGTTTCTTTTTAAAGGGGTTTTCCATTTATAATTTTTAAAGGGAATCTGTCACCTTGAAAAAAATTATATTTTCCTGAATACATAGGATTAATCTGCAGGTAAATAGCGTTACAATGCTGCCTGTCGCCTTTCTGAAAACTGGACTACTGGAAGAAAATGAACTTCTTTCTTCCCGGGAGCCGCTGGCTTTCAGTCAAGGGGAATACAGTCATCAGTCATACCACTGCACACTGTACTGTGAGTGGGCTTGGCAGCCATGGATTTGACAGCTTGCTGTGCATAGATGTACTGCACAGCGCAGCTCCTGGGAGGAATTAAGTTTCTTTTCTCCCAGTAGCTGCACTTTCAGTAGGTCGGCCTGGCAGCATTGTAATGTTATTTACCTGCAGATTAACCTGATATCGGAAGGTAAATGTGCCCTTTCTGAAGTGACAGGTTCCCTTTTCTAAATGTGTATCGGCATACTCCTGTTAAAGATCCTGTTCCCAGCATTACTCACCTTCCCTGTTTCAACAATGTTCCTAGCTTTGCAGTGGTGATGTGACACTTACTGTGCATGTGACCACTGCAGCCAATCACTATGCTCAGCGGCGCTGCCGATGTGCTCAGCACTTACTACAGAGTGAGTTCAGGGATTGGCTGCAGTGGTCACGTGCAAAGTAATTTGATGTCAACGTGGACCGCAAATATTCTAACATCTATAACAACTATGGGTCTAGGTAGGTGATGGATTGTCTGACTTAGATGGATATATTAACTCTTTATATGGGAAAAATTCAAGCCTGACGTTCTTTTTAGGTCAAAATGTCATCAGTTTAGGGTAAAGAGATGATTATTTTGTCTTGACCCTTGGATACGCCTTTCCTGTGTACATTTTCTTATCTGTCAATGGCGTCTCTGATCACACAGCTATGAATCTGTGACTGAGAATTCAATATCCGGTCTGTGTCTAGGAATTCATCAGCTTTATCAGATGACCGGATTATGATTATTATTATTATTATAGCACCAGTTATTCCATGGCGCTTTACATGTGAAAGAGGTATACATAATAGGGACAGGTACAATAATCATAAACAATACAAGGCAGGTACAGGAGGAGAGAGGTCCCTGCCCGCGAGGGCTCACAGTCTACAAGGAATAGGTGAGGATACAGGAAGAGAGGAACCTGCCCGTGAGGGCTCACAGTCTACAGGGAATGGGTGAGGGTACAGGAGGAGAGGAACCTGCCCACGAGGGCTCACACTCTACAAGGGATAGGTGAGGATACAGGAGAAGAGAAGAACCTGCCCGTGAGAGCTCACAGTCTACAGGGGATGGGTGAGGATACAGGAGGAGAGGACCCTGCCGGTGATTATTATTATTATTATTATTATTATTTATATATGCCTCACAGTCTACAAGGGATGGGTGAGGGTACAGGAGGAGAGGAGCCTGCCCGTGAAGGCTCACAGTCTACAGGGAATGGGTGAGGGTACAGGAGAAGAGAGATCCCTGTCCGCGAGGACTCGGTCTACAGGGGATGGGTGAGGATACAGGAGGAGAGAGGACACTGCCTGCGAGGGCTCACAGTCTACAATGGATGGGTGACTATTCAGTAGGTGAGGGTAGAACTGGTTGTGCAGCGCTATATCAGACTGAGGGTTTCGGCAGGTTGTAGGCTTGTCGGAAGAGATGGGTCTTGAGGTTCCTTTTGAAGTTTGTCAAGGTAGGCAAGAGTCTGATATATAGTGGCAGAGACTTCCAGAGTATGGGGAAGGCACAAGAGAAGTCTTGGATGCAGTGGTGGGAAGAGGAGATAAGAGAGGAGCAGAGAAGGAGATCTTGTGAGGATCTGAGGTTGCGTGCAGGTAGGTACCGGGAGACTAGGTCACAGATGTATGGAGGAGACAGGTTGTGGATGGCTTTGTAGGTCATGGTTAGGGTTTTGAACTGGAGTCATTGGGTGATGGGAAGCCAGTGAAGGGATTGGGAGGTTGGGGAATAGCAATGGGAGAGTTGGATTAATTGGGCAGCAGAGTGTAGAATAGATTGTAGGGACAATTCTGTACGTAGCCAAGTCAATGATTTTCCATGTTAATGATGGGTTTTAGGTGAGCCGCCCCAGATCGATCACTTGGTCTTCATGGTTCATGGCATCGGCCCTGCCTGTGACTTGCAGTTTCGGAGCATTGTGCAATGTGGTAAGTGCTGTCATGTAAAGACGTCTGCATGGAGCTGCCGCTCCATCACTGGCCGTCATGTACCTGACCTTGTTGTTATTCTTTTCCTTTCCTCAGTAAATGATTTCCGGCTTGTGTCTTTGAATCTGCTTCACGCGCACTTTAAGAAATCCTTGGACGAAGAGCAAATTGGACGGGTAGAGTTTCTCCCTGTGGACTGGCACAGCGCCCTGCATGCAGATGCCACCGGCGTAGACAAGTACGTGCACGGCTACACTTCATGGGTACCACTGGCCTGACTTGGAGGAGAGCAGTTTACAGATGTAGCAAAGGTTACCATGACTCACAACGCACCATCTTGATAACTTGTTACAGAAGATGATCTCACTGCAGAGGATAAAGATAACTTAACATTGCACAAGACATTCACCAATGTCGAGCTTGGTATCCTGTTTGTGGCGTGATCTCTGCGTCAATGTAACCTTTGCTACGTCTCTAGTTACTATATTAGTCTGCTTCCTTTCTACATTTGGTTCAGAAAAGGGAAAAGGTTTACATGAATCTTCAAGAAACGTGCATGCAGAGGTGAACGTCTGTGGTGCAACTTCAGCTAATAGCTAAAGAGCTCGAAGTGATGTTGTGTTTGCACATTTTCCTCTACAGCCCAGTTACCTGCAGCTATTTTGTTATTTTCTTTAGTTTTAAGGGGCTATAATGCATTTTGTGAACTTCCATTTGAGCAACCATATAGCATAAATGTACATCAAATGGGCACAAGGTGTTGGCTCAGGAGCTCAGCCTGCACTGTACAAGGCAGATGCTGGCTGTGTTTTACAGCCTGCATCTGCCTGTAATATGTTAAATATAGGGACCCCCATACAGCACTACAAAGACTCATGCTAGGCGTGACTTAGCCCAAGCTGGTCATTTAGACCATTGCACAGACTCAAAGAGACATATAAGAAGTAAGAGGACAAGAGTCATAAAGTGCCAAAAAATAGAATTATTTTTATTATAGTAATATATGTGCAACCAGCAAAAAAGGGGATAAAAACACAAAGGGATGTGATACACATAAGAGGACAGCAATGAAAATTATTTTAGAATATGACCGATCTACATAAACACATCATGAGGGTAAGATATTGGGGCAATTCTCAAAAGAATGTATAGAAAGTGCAAGTGCCAACAAATACATATAAATAAGCCCCCCAAAGCCCTCTTGTATCAAAAAATCAGGTCAAATAGCAGGATGACAAAATATGTAACATTATAAAGTGGCCAATGCAAAATCCTGAATGCGTAGGAAAAGAGCTCCCCCATACCCCACCAACGTACGTTTCGCCTCTTTGGGATCATGTGCCCAAGTTCGGCTTCTTCAGAGAGGGAGAAGGCAGCGCCATGCTCGTTGTAACCAGGGGTTCATTAAGGTAATGTGCCCAGTAGCTTCCGCGTACGTCACTTCCTCGAGTGACGCGTCACTCGAGGAAGTGACGTACGCGGAAGCTACTGGGCACATATTTTGACTTTATGACTCTTGTTCTCTTACTTCTTATCTGCCTGTAATAGCAGCAACCAGATCTGGCTGCTGTCAATTATTGATAATGGGTTGCAAATATGCACAAGCGCCCGCTTGCGTCGGTCCAATGCATGATGCCATTGCAGCGTGCAGATTGACAGCCATGACAGACGGGGGCAAACTGGAGACCGCCTGAGGCTGCCAGTTTGCTGCTTCCTGTGGCTGGGCATCATTGAGGCATATATGCAAACTGTACCAAGGAAAGCAAATGTTATGTAATAACCTATTAACCATTCCAACACTAGGAGTGAGGACCCTGTCCTCAAGAGCTTACAATCAAACGCTACCCAAAAGTTATATGAGCCAATTAGCAGCCAGTGTCTGTACAGTAATGGGGTACTTATAAGATATGTCGGAATTGGGTTGTTTTTTTTAACATTTTGCTATACTTTGTTCTATTTTCTTTCCTTTTATCAGTACATTGTACGGTAAAGTGAATGTCATTCAGAATTGCAGCTTGCGCCGCACCAACTATGTAGATGGGAAAATAAAAAAAATACAGTGGGTACGGAAAGTATTCAGACCCCTTTACATTTTTCACTCTTTGTTTCATTGCAGCCATTTGGTAAATTCAAAAAAGTCCATTTTTTTTCCTCATTACTGTACACTCTGCCCCCCATCCCCCATCTTGACAGAAAAAACCCCAGAAATGTAGACATTTTTGCAAATTTATTAAACAACAAAAAACTGAAATATCACATGGTCATAAGTATTCAGACCCTTTGCTCAGTATTGAGCAGAAGCCCCTTTTGAGCTAGTACAGCCACGAGTCTTCTTGGGAATGATGGTTCTTTACACCTGGATTTGGGGATCCTCTGCCATTCTTCCTTGGAGATCCTCTCCAGTTTCCTCAGGTTGGATGGTGAACGTTGGTGGAGCCATTTTCAGGTCTCTCCAGAGATGCTCAATTGGGTTTAGGTCAGGGCTCTGGCTGGGCCGGTCAAGAATGGTCACAGAGTTGTTCTGAAGCCACTCCTTTGTTATTTTAGCTGTGTGCTTAGGGTCATTTGAAGGTGAACCTTCGGCCAAGTCTGAGGTCCAGAGCACTCTGGAAGATGTCTACTTTCAGGATATCTCTGTACTTGGCCGCATTAATCTTTCCTTCAATTTCAGCCAGTCGTCCTGTCCCTGCAGCTGAAAACACCCCCATAGCATGATGCTGCCACCATCATGTTTCACTGTTGGGATTGTATTGGGCAGGTGATGAGCAGTGGCTGGTTTTCTCCACACATACCGCTTAGAATTATCCCCAAAAAGTTCTATCTTCATCTCATCAGACCAGAGAATCTTATTTCTCATAGTCTGGGAGTCCTTCATGTTTTTTTTGCAAACTCTATGCGGGCTTTCATATGTCTTGCACTGAGGAGAGGCTTCCGTCGGGCCACTCTGCCATATAAGCCCGACTGGTGGAGGGCTGCAGTGATAGTTGACTTTGTGGGACTTTCTCCCATCTCCCTACTGCATCTTTGGAGCTCAGCCACAGTGATCTTGGGGTTCTTCTTTACTTCTCTCACCAAGGCTCCCACAATTGCTCAGTTTGGCTGGATGACAAGGTCTAGGATGAGTTCTGGGGTCCCAAACTTATTACATTTAAGGATTATGGAGGCCATTGTGCTCTTAGGAACCTTGAGTACCTCAGAAATTTTTTTGTAACCTTGGCCAGATCTGTGCCTTGCCACAATTCTGTCTCTGAGCTCCTTGGGAAGTTCCTTTTGACCTCATGATTCTCATTTAGTCTGACCTGCACTGTGAGCTGTGAGGTCTTATATAGACAGGTGTGCGCCTTTCCAAATCAAGTCCTATCAGTTTAATTAAACACAGATGAACTCCAATGAAGGAGTAGAACCATCTCAAGGAGGAGCAGAAGGAAATGGACAGTGTGTGACTTAAAAAATGAGTGTCTGACCAAAGGGTCTGAATACTTATGACCATGGGATATTTCAGTTTTTCTTGATTAATACATTTTCAAAAATGTCTACATTTCTGGGGTTTTTTTTTGTCAACATGGGGTGCAGTGTACATTAATGAGAAAAAAATGAACTTTTTTTGAATTTACCAAATGGCTGCAATGAAACAAAGAGTGAAAAATGTAAAGGGGTCTAAATACTTTCCGTACCCCCTGTAGTTATGCTTCTTGGAAGAAGGTGAGAAGAAAAAACAAAAAGGAAAAAAAAAAATGGAAAATTGCGTAAAGAGGTTAAAATGTCCTAATTTCACTTTGTCACGAGTTGTAAAAGTTTCCTGAAGTTTTTTCCTTTTATTCTGGTTTTAATTTTACTTCTAATAATTCCCCCCCGCAGTGACATCCAGAGGATCACGCTGCCCAGCATCAGCCGCCTCCGGCAGTTCACCAACGAGACCATACTGGACCTGTTCTTCTACAACAGCCCAACCTACTGCCAAACCATTGCCAACACCGTGTGCGGGGAGATGAATCGCATCTACCGCCTGTTCCTGGAGAGGAACCCCGAATTCAAAGGGCGAATCTCGGTCACAGGACACAGTCTCGGTAGGTGGAGAGAAGAGGGTCACATATTACACAAGGGCCTTCTCCTACATGGGTCACAACCTCTGCCAAGTGGAGTGTAAAGGGAACCTGTCATCTTGGAAAAATGCAACTAATCTGCAGATATGCGGTTAATCTGCAGGGTAATAGTGTTTGGACCCTGCCCGGCGCCTGCACATTAAACCCTGCTGCTAGGAGGAAATGAACGTTATTCCTCCTGTCAGTGTTTCGATTTCAGTCACTGGGAAGGTGCCAATGCAGGTTCAGTCACCGCTCTGTGTATGGAGAGCAGCGGCCGTAACCGCCTCCCGCACTGACTGACAGCTGGTTCTACTACTGAGCGTCTGTCAGTTAGTGCTGGGGTAGTTACCGCCGCCTTTCTCCATGCACAGAGCGGTGACTGAACCCACTCCGGCGCCGCCCCCATGACTGAAACTAGAACGCTGCCAGGAGAATTAAAGTTCTGTTCCTCCCAGTAGCAGGGTTTAATGTGAAGGCGTCGGGCAGGTCTAATATCCAACTTCTGAAAATACCCTTTTAATTATTTATTTTTTTTCCTCATATCCTAGACATTAATCCATTAAAGACATAGTTATGGTAGTTTTTACGATTTAATTTTTTCTGCCGCCTCCACCTCCTAAGAGCCGTATCAGGGCTTGTGATTTTTTGTTTTTATTATAGAGAAAAGTTTGGTTTTTTTTTATTGTAATTTTACACTGATGTTTTTTTTTTCTTTTCGGAAGTCCCCACCTGCAATAGTTTAATCACTGCAAATCATAGTCTCCTATGAAGTGCAGCCTGTGTCTGAGCTTCACATGAGAACCAACATGGCGGATACTGGAACCAATAAGTGATGGTTAAGCAGTGCAACCCTGAAGGCACAACTTCAATGCTGCTGTCAGCAATTGACAGTGGCATTTAAAGGGAAGCTGTCAGGTTCCATATGTGTTCTAACCTAAAAGCAGGGGCATATGTGGCCTAGTAACCCCTTCCTACCCATCCCTGTGTTGTAATAGTGTGTAATATGAATATATAAAAACATTTTATTACTTACATGTTCCCTATGTAAATGATCAAAGGGGCTAGTCAATTGGGCGTTGTATTGCCCCGTGGGCGTTTGCATGCTTTCCGTGGTATCATGCCCCTATGGGAGTGATATCATGGCTTTACATGAGCGACGTCACCGTCACCACCTGGAGATCCCGCACATGCGCGCTTACCATTCCCACAGCCTTGTTATCCAGGTGCTTCTCGGCTTCAGACACACTCTCCGCATGCTCAGAAGACTCCTGCGCTTCCGACCATGCACAGAGCGCGTCTGAAGCCGAGAAGCAAACACCCGGATAACAAGGCTGTGGGAATGGTATGCGCGCACGCGCGGTATCTGAAGGCGCTGATGTTGACGTCTCTCAAGTAAATCCATGGTATCACTCCCACAAGGGCGTGATAGCACGGAAAGCATGCAAACGCCCACGGGGCAATGCGACACCCAGAGGACTAGAGCCTCTGCTCATTTACATAGGGAACATGTAAGTAATGAAACGTTTTTTATACATTCATATTTCACACTATTACAACACAGGGATGGGTAGGAAGGGGTTACTAGGTCACACATCACCCTGCATGTAGGTCAGAACACATATGGGACCTGACCGCTTCCCTTTAAGTGGTTAACCTAGTTCCAATCATCGCTGGGTGCCTGAATGGACACACTGGCTAGCTTATGGGATGGCAGCTGTGTAACACAGCCGACACCTGCCCTGTATGGGATTGTGCTCAGCCCTGGATCTCCATAATGGAATATTACGTTATTGGTTACAAGGATTTTCTGGCACTGTGATATATATATTTTTTTTAACTTTTAGAAACAGCGCCTCTCTAGTCTGTGGTCGGAGTCTGGTATTACACACAGTCACTAGAATGGGATTGAGCTACATGGAAAATCGTGGCCCTAATACCGGCATATAGGGAGCACAGAGCGAGTCACCTCGTCTTATAGGCTCCTTATCTCCCGCTGAATCTTGTACCTGGCGCGATTGTGTTGATCTTTGCCCGTTTAGTGACTTATGTGTAATCTGGGTCAGAAGATCTCCGTTATCTGCTGTCCTCGTACATCATGACATCTTAGCATTAAAATGTTTATTTTTATTTTTCTCCGTCGGGAAGGGGGGGGGGGGCATTTAACCCTTTGATCTCAGTCAGTTTTGGCTGTATAACAATTTTTTTTTTTTTTAGTCACAGTTCAGTAGCTATAACTTTTTTTTGCAATGTGACACATTGGCGCACAAACGTAAAGACTCAGAATATACATATTAACACAATAACGGCGCGCATGCGTACAAAGGAGCGACCGCGGGTGTATAATGGACACTCTTTGTCGTACTCCTCACCAGCTCCTCTCACTATTGTCAGCATCAGCAGAGAGGTTAGTGCTGGGATTGAAGCTAATTCCGATTTCCCCAGTTATACCCCCCAGCTAGGTATAACAGTGCCTCTTGATGTGGATGACCGGGCACAACTCCTGTACCCGTGCCGCCATCCTACTGACATAACTAGACTCCTAATTGCGGGATATGACTTCCAATCTGCATGTACAGTTACATTGAGGGTGAAAGTAAATTTCTCTAGCTCCATTTACAATTTTGGAAGCTTCAGAGCTGAATTCTCCCGGAATCCAGGCAGGCTTAGTGTCTGCACAGTGCTTGTTTTGGGGTCCTGCAGTCTTGAAGATGCCATGTTTTTATACCAGACCCTCTATACCAGGTGGACGTGGGAAAACTAGTGATAGGAATTCAGGGAGTGAGTCTAATCACAGGCTTGTTGACTGTTTCCAGGATTGTGAATACAGCTCTGGAGTAAATACGTATGAAATTTAATACATTGTATTTGCAAATCTGAGGCTTTTTTTTCCACGGGCGGAACGATTGCCTGTAAGTACGGTAAGCTTGTTCCCGGTCATTGACCAATGTAGACATGGCTGTAATTACCCGACCAAAAGGTGCAGCCTGAAATAAATACCCCTTGTTGTCGTCACAGGATGATGACCTCCACATGGGACTTCGGGATTTCGATCTCCATGTGTGTTTGCTCCTGGTTTTATCCCATTATTTCCACAATATAGTGGGATGTTTTTTGGGGCAGGATAATCTAATATATAAAGCTGAGTGTATGTATGCTAAAGGAATCTGCACTGTCGCATTTACAATCACGAAATTTAGCACAAACGCCCCATGTGACCCAGGGAACGTCATAGACTATGTTTTGACGGGAAAATTTAACCCCGCGCTTTACAGTTACTCTCCAAAAAACATGCCTCCATTAAACCGATTGGAGGTGGGAGCTTCAGGGTATTAATAGCAACTGTCAGTGGTTGCTATAGGAACAAAATAAACTGTTAGTATAAGAAGCTTAAGTGTGAGGTAATAAGAGGTCAGTGGTGAGACGGATAGAGCGAGACAGAAAAAGACAGACAGAGAGAGACACAGATAGACAGACGGGCAAAGAAACAGACCTGGAAAGAGACATACGGGGAAAGAGAGAGAGAGAGACAGACAGACACACACATAGAGACAGACACACACATAGAGACAGACACACACATAGAGACAGACACACACATAGAGACAGACCCACACATAGAGACAGACCCACACATAGAGACAGACCCACACATAGAGACAGACCCACACATAGAGACAGACCCACACATAGAGACAGACCCACACATAGAGACAGACCCACACATAGAGACAGACCCACACATAGAGACAGACCCACACATAGAGACAGACCCACACATAGAGACAGACCCACACATAGAGACAGACCCACACATAGAGACAGACCCACACATAGAGACAGACCCACACATAGAGACAGACCCACACATAGAGACAGACCCACACATAGAGACAGACCCACACATAGAGACAGACCCACACATAGAGACAGACCCACACACAGAGACAGACACACGCACAGAGACAGACACACACACAGAGACAGACACACACACAGAGACAGACACACACACACAGAGACAGACACACACACACAGAGACAGACACACACACACAGAGACAGACACACACACACAGAGACAGACACACACACACACAGAGACAGACACACACACACACAGAGACAGACACACACACACACAGAGACAGACACACACACACACAGAGACAGACACACACACACACAGAGACAGACACACACACACACAGAGACAGACACACACACACACAGAGACAGACACACACAGAGACAGACACACACACACAGAGACAGACACACACACACACAGAGACACACACACACACAGAGACAGACACACACACACACACACACAGAGACAGACACACACACACACACACAGAGAAAGACACACACACACACACACACACACAGAGACAGACACACACACACACACACACACACAGAGACAGACACACACACACAGAGACAGACACACACACACACACACAGAGACAGACACACACACACACACACACACAGAGACAGACACACACACACACACACACACAGAGACAGACACACACAGAGACAGACACACACACACACACACAGAGACAGACACACACACACACACACACACAGAGACAGACACACACAGAGACAGACACACACACACACACAGAGACAGACACACACACACACACACACAGAGACAGACACACACACACAGAGACAGACACACACACACAGAGACAGACACACACACACAGAGACAGACACACACACACCGAGACAGACACACACACACAGAGACAGACACACACACACCGAGACAGACACACACACACCGAGACAGACACACACACACAGAGACAGACACACACACACCGAGACAGACACACACACACCGAGACAGACACACACACACCGATGGAGACAGACAGACAGCGACACACATACAGAGACTGGGAGAGAGACAGAGAGACAGATACTATCCCGGGCAACGCCGGGTACTACAGCTAGTTATTCAATAAACAAAACGTATGACCTGTAGGAAGGCTCGTTGATGGCCATAGTGACCATGTCCTGCTGTCTCCCCTCTAGGATCTCTGATCCTGTTTGATCTGCTCACTAACCAAGTGGATCCCGAAGGAAACGCTCCTCTTAAGACAAAGGTAACCTACAGCGCTCTCTCCTCATGTCCAGTGTATATATTCGGCGGTGTTCACATGTAGCTTATTTATTCTTCTCCCGTCAGCGGTAGTAGGCCTCATAAATCAATTCATTTGTTTTATGCCCTTGGTAGTGACCATAGTCTGTGGCCACTGCACGGGAGCAGGAGAACCACCTCTTACCGGCCGGTATCTGCGGCTCGTCTTTTGATTAGCCGGTCTGATATCAAGTCAGGTTGGCTAATCAAAAGAAGAGCTCTGGATGCCGGCCGGTAAGAGGCTGGACTCCGGGTCCTGTGCAGTGGCCATAGACCATTGTCGTGGGCAGTTGAAGGCAACATGGGAATCGATTTCTTCCCGCAATGTCTGCCTCTAAGTTAATTGGACAGTGACTCCCATTGTCCAGAATACCTCCTGATAGTCTTTTTTTTACCAGGTCCCTTGCAGTGGTCGCTGTGCTCCCTTTGCCCAACAAGGACATGGCCACCATGCCTCCTATCCCACTCTCTGCTATAAAATGAGCAGAGGCTTTCATATCGATCGATCGGTCGGAATGATCTGTAAATTGACTTTTAACCATTGCATTTTATAGCAAACCTGCGATTTACACCTCATTTCTAACAATCCATTTAAAGGGAATCTTCCACCAGGTTTTTGCTCCGCCATCTGAGAGCAGCATAACATAGGGGGAGAGACCCTGATTCCAGCGATGTGCCACTTGTGGAGACACGGGTTCCAGTGGGTGCTCTCGTCCGCTGGCCCGGCCGCCTTTAGAAAGACAGCGTGGCCCAGGGCTCATCCCAACTGAACACCGACCTCCTTAACCGTGGGAGGAACACTACTCAGACAACACAGGGTGAGGGAATCACAATAATTAGACATTATTGGATCCCCAAACACTTAACGGCACATAGCACATAACCAGCTAAACACACAAATGTAACAGACAACAGAGTCTCACCCTTCCGCTGGCTCACCAGGGATTAGAATGTCCGTGCCTCAGAGGTTCCAGGGCCACTTACTCCAATCCAGCAGCACCCACAGAGAATGGAATAACGCCAGATTTAGGAAGCTGGCTGAGGTCCGCAAAGTCTGTAGTCAATGACTGTCCCAAGCTGGATTCCTTCCTTATGTAGTCCTTGATATCTCAGCCGAATCCTTGCATTCGATGCTGAAGTCCATATAGTATTATAATCCAGGTTCGGTTATGGCTTGCCAATCGGATCCGCAGGTCCTAGATTGGTAGCATATAGCAAGAGTCTACCCGGCAATGGACAGTCCTCCTTCTTATACCCCTGAGCTCTCCATTCAGACCATTCTGGTCTTCACGATTGGTGGAAAAGACTGGGCTCTTATTGGCTAGCTTTCAAGCTATATTCAAATATCCAGAGACAAGGGTGGGACAGGTAAGTTACATCACATCTAGCAATTCACTTAGTAATACAATGGGAAGTTCGCATAATTGAGTTATCTGGGTGTCTGGCCTTCAGTGGCCAAAACAATTACATGAGTCAACAAAAACTTCAATACTAAACTCCCAAGAGTCTTGTAGAACAATGAGGGATTACCCCCCATCTATTAACAAACTGTCTTCATGTCTGGCTGAATGTTAAGAAACTTTAACCAATGAGAGTCCATGT